>NW_021637698.1:0-179462 GCF_004799145.2 Neltuma alba
CAAGTCGAGCAAGGGAATCTTTAAGTGCAGTGAGAACACTTTGACGACCAAGCCGCCAGGGCAATACGGCACACTTGGTAGCAACATCAATCTCTGCTCCTGGATCTCTCCGTTTTCTTTCCTTGATAAACCTTATATAACAAACAATGAGAAGCATTGATTTGAAAATTTCCTTAGAGGGTGAGCCTCAGAGAGTAATAGTAAGGTTGCTGTCATGTGACCTAGAGGTCAGGGGTTCAAATCCGTAAAATAGCCTCTCTGCTTGTAGGGGCAAGGCTGAGTAAAAATATCCCTCTTTAACTCAAATTGTATGAAAAAGGCACAACTGAAATCTTAGCACATATACCTCCAAGAAAGAACCTCTGAATTTACTGCTCCTAGCATGAGCTGCAGAGGGAACAAAATCTTACTACTCTCACCAACATTGACACTTGTTGAAATCTGGGGGGAAAGAAGATGATAAATGCTCACATTAGAACCGTAATTTCAGCAGTATCAAAGAAGGTTAGACCTCCATCAACACTAGCATTGAAAGCATCTCTGGCAGCTTTATCATCCTTATCTACAGGAACCACAAATACTGATGTCAAAATTTGATTCTTATGGGAAATCTAAAATTATTTCAACCAAAGGAGGATCAAAGCGACTAGAGTTTGCCAATCCCCATCTGAATAAAAATATAAAACAGTGAGGTTCTAATATTTATCCATCCAGTAAAAAGGGAAAAATGACATAATGTGTAATGTACCATGGAGCATGCATACCAAGTAGTAAAACAAGTTTAGAAGTCGTGCTTACTGAGACTGTGGCAGGTTGAGATGCAGCTTGTTTCAGGCACCAAAGCCATCTATCTTGTCTCCTATAGAGGTCTCATATTTAACCTTGTCCCGTTTTTTCTTGTTTTTATATTCCATTTTGACCTAACCAGCTTTTTATGCCTCAATATAAGACTGAATACTGGCGTGTCGTAATGAATTCACTTGATTTAGAAGGTACTCCAATTATGATGGATTTCTATACGAAATCAGTTATTTGATTTTATAATACTTCTTCGATCCTTAATATAAGGCCTAATTAACTAATTTAAATAGATTAATTGATTAAAGATGTCAACTAAATTGGTTAATATAATATGTTTTTTCTAAAACACCCTAAGGATCTTCCTTAATTCTCTCTCTCCCTCTTCTACTTATTATTGCTGGGAGAACACCAATAGGGTTAATTTGAAAAAAATTTTTGATACACATGTAAAATAGATCTTATATATAAGATCTATAATAATTCCCTAATTAGCTTTTATATTAAGGAATGGAGGAGCATTCTTATTTGATTAGTTGGGGTTAGTTGAAGGAGTTAGACACTCACAACATGACGAATTAAGGACAGAATCCATGTTAGGAGAAACACTCATATTTAGTGTTCGGCAGTTGTTCAAATAAAATTGTTTCTAATAAAAAGATAACCAAACATTTTTTTTAAAAAAAAAAACTTAGTAGCTAACTCCTAAGCTTAAAAACTATTCTAACATGACCAAACAAGAGAAATCAACCATTCAAAAACTGCTTGGCCATGTTTGACATAACACTTTTAAAAGTAATTGGATACTCTATTTCCTCAACTTTCCGTGTAAGTGTCCAGAGTTTCTTTTTAAAAAAAAAAAAAAATACAAGCGTAAGCGTCCAGAGTTGTTTGTGCTCCTGCACCAGGCTCAATCTCGACTATATCTAATCCAACATTATGAGCCAAGTCTAACGTTTGGGCCTTGGGCTTCATTCAAGCCCATTCTATTTAGGCACATAACACACGCCCAAGCAATTTTGAACCATCAGTACTGGGCTCTTGATGATGGGTAAGAAAGAGAGTTCCATGTATACCGGGTCAGATCAAAACCCGAAGGGCCCATTTTCTCATACAGATTGGGTTTGAAAAAAGGCTAAATGAAAATGTGTGTTTTAAATCTTGGCCATTAAACCCACGGATTAAATGAGCCAACCCATATAGGTTACAAGTTGGCCCGTTTAACCTAGATCATTTTTTGCCTTTAAATTCGTTTTTTTTTTCGGGTAAGGAAAATTCATTTTATTTGGTTAGAAATGAAGATTTAACTTAATGACTAATAAGTGCTACTAATTTAATATGTCTTAGAAGAAGGTTTAGATTAAATCATGTTGATTATGTGAAATATGTTATTAAAATGAGAATTACATGGCCTAGGGATTAGATTTAATATTTTTTAAAATGTTTTTTGGAAAAAGTGTGGGTTGGCGGGTGGGTTAACCCGAATAACACACCAATTCACACCCAATCCACCCGGTTTGGGTTGAGTTGGTAAAATATCAAATTACCAATCCATATGAAAATGGTGATTAGTGCGTAGCATCCTATCGTTCACCCGATTTTTAATTATTTTTTAATCATATCCTTATAGTTTTATCTGATTTCAATCAAATTTATGTGGTTGTTTTTTATCAGGTCCTAATAATTTCACTTGACAAGATCTGATTAAACTACAAAAACCTAACTAAAAATCAAATAAAACTATAGAGATCTGATAATTAATTTTTAAACGTAGCACGACCGGCATGAATTCACTGTTTTCACTCATTACTTCACTATGGAATATGGATATGAAGGGGACACAAGTCAGTCATTCATAAAAGGGAAGTAGGAATGTACCAGTCCATTTGAAATTGTTCCAGAAAGTAATATCACCCCAGGACCAAGCTCCAATTCCCAGCTTTGTCACCTTCAAGTCAGAACCACCTAACTTGATCTTCTTCTCTTCCTCTGTTTTGAGAGTAGCAGAGCCCTTAGAAGCAACTGATTTTACTCTCTGAACTCTCGAGTGACCCAGAAAACTACCAAACCACGCACTGCTGAGATGAAGGGCCATGAATAGGAAAATGCAATTCAAATTCAACAAAAAGGGGATCTGAAGTATGAGTATGAAAGAGGAAAACCCAAATTAAACCAAAGAACAAATTCTGAGAACAACTGAGACACGATTGCTAAGCAGAGTCCTGAGAGTTTTGAAGGAAACGAAGTTTTTCTTCCCAGAAATTTGTGCCAGCACAATAATTGAGCCGAGTAGGACGTTACGTACTCGCATTTAATTTTGTGGTCACAGGCCAGTACAATAATTGCTTCCAATGGTTTTCCTTCCATTCATTTTATCGATTTTAATGATTTCATTAAATTTTTTTATAATCATTTAATTTTTCAAGGTCATTTTTTATGGGAAATAAATCCAATTTCATTAAATAAGTAGACAGATTTTACTTAGAAATTTGAATACTCAAAAGCCAGAGCTTAAGATCTTCCTGCGCTTAAGATTTTCCTGCGCAATGCTCACTTGCTTATGGCTTAAGATTCATCTAGTATTCTAAATTATTTTTTCAGGACTAACACTCTAAAATATTTTGTAGTTTAGTTAATATCCTAAAATAATTTTCTAAGTACGTCCAGTATCGTAAAGTATTCCATGATTCAATACTCTAAAATATTTTTCACATACGACAAGTACCCTAATTTAAAATTTAGGATAAGACATTTAAAATGTTAAATGTACTTGTAAAAATTCTTCAGGTATTGAATAAAACACAATGCACAATATTAGGGACGCACCTTAACCTATTGCTCATTGTAGTTATAAAAGTAGCACATTTATGTAATTTGCATATTTTTATTTTGCTTATACAATTATCTTTAAGTTATAAGATATTAATTTTCACATGTCTAAAAATTCCTCGTATGAGAGAAACGGTAATGGATATGGGACTCTATACAGTCTATGCACATGAAGATCTGAGGAAATCTGAATTATGCCATGAGAAAACACACGAAGTTCATTCATGACAGATAATTAGGAGACTAAATTTCTTTCTCGCAACTGCCTTCACAAACAATGAAGCCTCCCTTCCAAGTCAAAGACTAAGAAACAGAAGCAGAAACAGCATCCAGCACAATATATTGAAACAGAATATTAAATACAACTTATTCAAGTTAAAACCAGAAAAGCATTACTAGCAATCTAATCATGCTTCTTTCCCTTGAGCTTTCCCTTGGAGATCCTGCTGAGAAGACCGGCATCGAGGTTCCGGAATCGGTTCTGCATTTCATCAAGAGCTTTGTACACAAATTTGTCGACTTCATCCTCATGCCTTTCATACAGAACAGGGAGTGTATGTGCAGCCACAAAACCTTTCCACACAAAATGAAGTATCTCATAAATAACTGAATTTGAATGGAACGATAACAACTTCATTGTTGAATTTTCTACAAATTCAATCCTTGTGAATTTTCCAGAACAGGTCATGCCACATGAAATGATACTAAGCACTTATTTGACATAAGCATTAGAAAAGCCAAGCATAGAAGATTAAGGTTAGAAAAGTCAAGGTCTATACAAGTTCCACATTAAGATCTCATAATTTAAGATTGGATTGTCAAATTAAGATCTTATTTGTATGATCCTTGAGAAAGTTTTTATCTATGTTATGAGTCCTTAGATGTCATTTTCTCTACATACTAAGCATGGCAAGAGAAAGAAGGTCACCTACCAATATAAATGACAGTGAGGAAATTGCACCAGCCTCCAATCACAGCCGCGGCCATCAAGCTTCCAACAACCTGAGAACACTTTAGGTGTTAGTCACAAATTCCTTGGAAAAGGAGAAAATTAGATAAGGGGGGAAGGAGGAGGAGGAGGAGGAAGCTACATTTGAGGGTGTAGTAGAAATATGCATCATTGTGGTATTCAACTCATCATCCGGAGTGAAACTACGCTAGTTTCTTTGCAGTTTGGATAAATTACAATAACTTCTTTTTATAGGCAGAGATTAGTATCGTGCCAGGAATTTGAAGACCAAACAAGAAGCTACCACAAATAAAAATAATATGTCAAAATTGAAAGATGAAGTTCTAAAACAAAGTGAATAGAGTGAAAAGAAAATGCAGAAAGGAAAAAATAGTTTCAGAAAGTGAACAATGGTTTAACCTAGAAAGGTATGAATTTGTATCAAAATGACAATAATAAAGTACAAAAGAGGCATAGAAAAGCAACATACAACAAGAAATTGCTTCAAGTTTCCTGAACAAGAAACATCTTGAAGAAACCTCAAACCTCGGTTAACCTCAGCACCAGCTGTTGTTGCAATGTTGACAAAGAAATCTTCTGGGAGAACAAGGCGGGGTACTTTAGATGGCACACTGTTACCAGGAAGAAAAAGTTCACTTGAAGCAGTATATTACATCAGAATAAACTCATGCAAAAGCAGAGATGAGATGTTCTCTGATAAAAACCTGCTAGAATAGCCTGAAGCATTTGACCAAATAAACTGCACAACCATAACAAGAACCAGAGCGAGGCATGAAAGAGTCAGGAGATGATAATTAAGCCATTCAAAAAGCACCCATACAGATGTTGCACTAGTTAAAACACTAGTAGAAATCTTCTTGTCCCTCCATAACAAGACATCAGCAGCTATGACATCAAAGGATAAAAAAAGTAAACAAGGATAATTATAATCATAATAACAAGAATGAGACAGGTTTCCGCTTCATACTTTTTCCACCCCCTAAAAGATGGTGCACAGGCCTCTGACGTCCAAACAGTCTCCTAAACTGAGAGTTCACAGAGTATGAACTCTCTCCATCAAAGAATGAGACAGGTTTCCGCCTCTCAGTGAATGTGTCCATGAGGTTGTTGAGAAGGTTCTCAGGTGAGATTTTGTCAGACATATTTCCAGAACTTCCCTAAAGTGTGAACCAAAAAACAAAAACCAAAAAAAAAAAAAAAAAAAGGAAGGAAAGATTGTACATTATAATTATAATATCCGCTATAGCAGTATCATTCAGAAAGTCAACAGCAACAGCATGCTCACGGTGAGAGTGAGAACTAGATTGTTTTCTAATGCATGACAAATGAGAAAAGTGCTGGACATCAGAGAACACCACAATGTCAAATAATATTACACAATTCTTTTGAAAATAACTTATTTCCACACATCCTCTATTTTCTTCAAGAAGCAAGCTTCATGACTTTGCTTACTGAAGCTTTAATTCTTCTGTCAGCATACAGCTCTTCAAAGCCAATGACTTCTTTCATCTAGAAAAGTTAACCTCTGTTCAAGTCCTACCAATAAGAAAATCAAGCTTCTTATAAATTTTATCAAGATTAAATTTTGATTGAACCTTAAGCTCTTCATGTAATTGTGCAAAGCTCTCACGGAGACCAACACAACTCAGTGAAGTGTTATGGCCCAATCTGAGCCACGTTCTCTAGTTTTGCGCCAAAATGAGCCAATAGACCTTTAACACCTGGTGTAAGTGTAGCATGAACCATTCTTCCAGATCTGATTGACCATCACAGTAAATAGGGATTGGATGATATGCTAATAAAAGTTGGTAACAATCATATAAAACGTAAATAGAGTGAAACAGGCAGAAATCTGCTGTAGCTTGGGACTTCAATCCCCCAAGCTGTCCTACAAAGAAAACATAGTCGCCCATTTTATTCAATGTTGAATGTAGTGTTTTGGGCAGACAAGCGAGGAAAGCAGCTTACAACTCATCGTAAAAGTTAATTGCTGCAGAGTATTTCCACACCCAACCAAAGGAGGTCATTCATACCCATAGCTTTGATGTCCAAGTAAAACGATGCATCTGCCCCTCTCCCCAGGAATCTGGTTCTTCTGAACTCAAAATCCGTTGGGGGACAGAGAAAAAGAGAGCGAGTGGGGGCGAGAGAGAAATGGAGTGTACGTATGAGGTCCACCTTCTCAGTTGCCATCCACTTTCTCTTCTCTTCTACTTCCTTCATGCTTCAGATGCACTATGCAAACTTCCACGTTCAAAAGATTCAAATCACTCTTCACGGTCACTTGATCAAGTTAGCCCATTAGTGACCAATAATAGAGTGCTTGCAAATACATGGGAAAGAACCTACCCTACTCCTGAATTCTTCACTACATCCATGAAGTTAAAGAAACTTTCCATCTGCAGGCTATATCATGCCTTGAATTCTGCATATCAATTATCAACGTGGTAGGAATTTCAACATCATTCTTATAGCAGCCTGCCCATGAAAGAGAATTTCCCTAATTTATAACAGGTCAACAGTAAGCAGTGCACATTGCTTTTCCTTGGTGGCAAATGGGAAGGACAAAAGGTAAGCCTCAACGATGGAAAAAACATTTTGGAAGATCAAATAATTCATGTCCCGATTTCAATCATATTTTAGAGGAGCAGTACCAAATAGTGAAAAGAAAATTCGTTTTGAACTTGGCCCCATTGAAAAGTTGATAACCCTGGTCCACGGGTGCTGTTGGTCCTGGTGGGGCAAGAGGAAGAAAGGTAGTGGGAACACAAGATTTCTTAATCGCCTCATAAGCTGAAAAAGCGCATATCTAAAATAAACACAGAGATAAATCTTCGTCCTAATAGCACAGTAAACCGTAGAGCTTCCAAAATTTAAACCCCCATCATCTCAGTCATCTACAACTGCGTCATATTCAACGAATTTTCATCCTAATACATTCATCTTCCAAATTTTCGTCCCAATACCAAGAGAGAGATCAGTTTTCATCTCAATCATCCACGACTATATTCATTTTCATACCAAAAAAAATCGTCAACGATTTCATCATAAGCCACAAGAGATTAATTATACAGTAAACATCAATCAGAGATTAAAGGATTAACTAGGCATGCAAAAGATTGACAAGAAATGAATCAATCAGTGCACTAACCGGAGTGCGCAGAGGGAGAATCGACGGAGATTGGAGCAAAAGGAAAAAGTAGGGAGAAAAAGTTAGTGGATGATGAAGTTATTAAAATGGCATTGGAAGAATTTCTGGGTGTTTGAAAACTGCATGCGGAATCTCTTGCACGTTTCACCTCAAAGTGGAAACGGTCATCGTTGACCCAATACCAGTAATCCACCAACCCGGATTCTCAAGTCCCAACTTCGAAGTCATCAAATGTATCTTTTTTTAATTCTTCTTTTTTTTTTTCATCCTTTTCCGTTTTGGAGTTTGCTTAATGGTTTCATTAGCGTTTTTGAACTTTTGATTGATTCTGTCATAGTGAAAAGTTTAAGAGCTGATCAGACAAGATGATAAATTTTCTTATTTTCCACGTGTTCTCTTTTTTAAAAAAAAATAAAAAATAAAAGCTAAGTAAACAATCAATTAACGTAATGTGACCTATATTTACATAGGCTTTTATTTTAAAAAAAAAAAATCAGTTTGACGTAGATAACATGTTGAAAATGTTTCATTTTCACAAAGTTTAAAGATGGAGAAAAGTTAAATGTCATAAAAGAAAAAAAAATGCATCAATTTAAAGTAGCTGTTAAGTAATAGTTTGGTTACAACCAAAAGGTTGGTTTGGACTCAATTACAAGTATTTATAAACACGTTTATGTAAATCAAGATAAAACTTCTCTTATATATTTATTTCATGATATATAAGTTATTACAAATGAGCCTTAGGATTATCTCAAACATTAATGTTTTTTATTAACCAACTCTTTTGTCGCAATTGATTTTTAAGTTTTTAATCTTATCCAAACATGCATTTATGTTTACTTCTTAGTGAGTAAGTAAATGATCGCTGCCAATATTTATATTCCTCTGGTCTTAATTTTTTTTAATTTTGGTAATTTCTTTGATAACCGTTGACAAATGAAGAGTTATACTTTGAACAGAATAATATTTGAAGCACGTCGATTATAAATTGTCCTTCTTATTAGTTTATTTCAAAATGAACAGGTTCGCAATTCTCATATCTCATCCAAAAAACTCAGGTACATTTTCAATTGTATCCAAAAATAAATAATAATAATAATCAAGTGGATTTGTTAGATAAAATATGGCCTATATATAAGATTTTGGATTCGGATAATCTTCAATACACCTTATTTAATTTATACCAATCCATGGAAAAGAAAACTCCCATTTAATATAGCTTTTATGATAAATATGTAAATTTTAATATACTGCCTCCGGTCCTAATTATATAATTAGAACCGGAGGTAGCATATAAAAATGTATGATTTTTTAAAAGCAAGTAATTAATAATAATGCAATTGAAATATACACTTGTTTCTTTACCAGAATATACACTTGTTATGCTTTTATTAGAAAACTTGTCTCATTTTGATGAAAAACTTTAGTTTTAGATGATATTTAAGCTCTTCTTTCCAACATATAATTCTAATCCATACATGGAGAAAACGATATTTATTGAAATGATTATAACAATTATACTTATTTAAAAAATTAAATATTAAAATATAAATTTGAAAATACTAAACTACCTGAAATGATTACAAAAATTATACTTATTTAAAAGACTACATATTAAAATATAAATTTGAAAATATTAAACTATCTGTATGATATAAAAATAAGGACAATTTTAACAATATGACCACAAAATTATATTCTTCCAACATGGATATTAATTTTGTAAAGTTTTTATCTCACTAATATATCTAGAATTATCCTGTTTAACTCTAAATTTTATCATCTATAACCTACAAGAAATTTCCAACAAGGGAAAAAAAAGGTGTGAAAGCTCTCAACTTTTTTTTTTGTTTGAGTAAAAAAGCTCTCAACTTGCAAGATAGCATGGAGGATGAGAAAGAAAAAGAAAAAAAGAAGGCAAAAAAAGAAGATTCATCAACATATTAGGTGGTGTTATAAATATAAAATTATATTATTAATAAAATTATCTTTAAGATAAAAACATGCCAAATTTAGTGTGACCAATCACAGCGTGCGTTGGTAAAATTGAATAAAAAATGTTTTGTTAAGGTAGAGAGCCAAGGATGAGAGCTAGCAGAAGTCATAATAAGTTAATAACAGTTGTTAATCTCATTGCCAAGAACAATTGATATTTTTAAACTTGTATTTAAACAGCTGATTTTTTTAAATAACTCTAACTTTTACTATCTTTTTTAATAAATATTATTCATTTAAGGAATTTGCTTATTTTTTATTGTTTAACATTTAATATCTATTTATATTCCATCCTGCAAATTCTACAAATATAAGCCATTAATGATTCATAATTTTTAAATTTAATTTTTTTAATAAATCAAAATAATAGGATCACTATTTGATTAGCCATAATATTAATAAAAATTATTCAAAATAAATTATTATTAAATCGAACATGTAAGATTAATTTTGTAGTATAATATACATAATAAAATGATTTTACATTTAGGACTGGATTGTAGGGAGTATAGTTTTAAGTAAATCCAAGCAGAATATCATTTAGATTATCTATATTGAAATGATAAGTATGGTTATCTCATCATTCAGGTGGATAACCTTTTAATGATAAATTTATTTTTAAAATTTTATATTTAATTATAAAGAATTTAAATTTTAAGTTCATATACAGCTCTACATATTTTTGGGTCCCGTTCAAATAGACAATCAAATAAAATGCAGTTTTCAATAAATTAGTTTACTTTGTCATAAAATTAGATTTTCTAATTCTTTTGGATTTTTTTGGCCAATTTATATATATCAGATGATATTTTTAAAAATTCATCAATTTTTTAATAAATGATATTTATACATTTAATTAGTATTAATTTATTTATTATAAGCTATTAGCAATGTATATCTCATCTCAAACTTTATAAAAGATCATGTAAAATTTTGTTGGTTGTGTAAAAGTTATGTTATACATTCCAGTAATGTAACTAATAATTAATATAAATATATTTCCCTCCAATAAAAAATTGCGATGAATTGGCAAACATAGCAAAGATTCAAGTTGAGAGAGGAAGAAAACATCAGGAAGAGAATGTGAAGGTGCAGAGACACTAATTCTTTCTGGATTTATTTGAACATCTAATGATTATTTAAAAACTAAACGTGCACTCATACAAAATTTAAGAAATTAATTGCAGATTCCTTCGGCCAAAAAAAAATTGCAGATTCCTGGGTTACAAAGAATCAACGTTATTTAATTTATAAATATTGAGATTTGAGGTTCCGTTTGATATGAAACATTGAAAATAAGGGATTAGGATTGAAATTACAATTAAAACAAATCATTAAAATAGCATTTGGCATAAATAATTACTTATTATATGGGATTAGACAAACTCACAAAGGTGAGATTGAGGAATATCACTTCTTCCTATGGTATTCTCCAATCCCACGTATATAGGTTTGGCTAATCCTCTATAACAAGTAATTTCTCATATTAAACACTCTTTTAATATATTTTCTCAATTGCAATTCCAATCACAATCTCTTATTTTTAATGTTTCCTACCAAACGCAATACGAGAGTTGTTATTTATACATAGCAGCGAACAATGGAACACATGGATTGCGAAAATGCGGCACATGTGCGGACTTAGTTATTATTCATCAGATGATGGGGTGAATAAGCCAATAGCAAAAACAATTGCTAATTGAAAAGTTAATTTGGTCATATATATATATATATATATATAATAACTCAAATTTTATTTTCAATATTTATTAATTTGTCTCCAAGTAATTAATTCCTATACTAATTATATATGTTAATAAGTTTTCATCAAAGGGAATGCATATGAATGATGGGATATTTTAAGAAAAACAATATCTATTTAATATAAATAACTAATTTAATTAATTTTTTTAATATTTATAAATTAGTTATTTAGTTTTTATATTAATAACAGGAGGTACATATAGGTTATAATTGTAACAACGAAACTACTACACTTATAAAGTAATCAATATCAAAAAGTTAACCATGATAGAAAAGAAACTTTGTAAAAATATTTAGAAATACTATCATGGTTATATAAATATCCTAAATCATATGAGATTAACCATGATAGAAAAAGAGTTAAACCAATCCATAAATATGTCTATCATGGTTAAAAGAACTTTCCTAAATTAACTGCGTGCAAAAAGATATTCATAATGGATAGGGCTTTGGGTATTATAAATCTAGAATATCATTTTCAACCATAAGCCCATAACACGATTTTACTAAATAGTACCTTTCATAACTTTCAACAAAATCAAAAGTCATTTCATGTCAAAGATCACTGTGGATTCACCACTCATATCAAACAAAAGAAATCACATGCAAATACCTAAAGGCCTCCGGCCTTCTACCAGCATACAGTCCAGTAACAGTTCTCAAAAGTACACTGTCAAAATAATCAATCTCAAACATATCAGAGTATGTGGAGTGGGCCCTATCATGGCAATATACATCTATCCAACACAATCAAAAGAGTGGAAGCGCTACAATTTTGCAATAGCAGCTCAAGCTTCCGGAGCCTTCCCTGACTGACCCGAACGGGAACTATCACCTGGAAAAGTGTTAAATCAACGGGGTGAGACAAAAGTCTCAGTAACCAGCAATCCTACTTATCAAGCATACAAGTAAGTACTCGTGACGTGTCAAGTGAGACAAAAGCAAATTCATAGTATTCCAACAAATTTCATATTGTCAAAGCATATTAAAAAGTATAATCAATAATCTTTTCACCTCCCTTATATCCACCCACCTTATATCCTCTGACTAAACCCATGGGCTAAATCCTCATCCATGTGACTGGTAATTAGACAAGCTCACCGATCAAGTGATATGGACCGGCCAAAATCCACAGAGCACCAGACCGGACCATGGGTTTCCCCTCTAGTCTACTAGTAGGGTGTCAATGCCCTATAATGAATAATTGGGCCAAAGGACCAATCAGTGTACACCTGATGGCCCTACCACCTTATATCCTCAAATGTACATAATTCACCCCCTTATATCCTCTTTGTTATAGTACCCATCATCAACATCCGCCACCCCTCATATATCAACACTCAAAATATTGCATTCATAAACAATCATCAACATGTAAAAATCAATTGGGATTTTCCATTTTTCAATTGACTCATAATACCTAAGATCATCATAATAGTAAACATATATCTTTTGCAACAAAAGTCTCACAAGACAATTTCAATAACAACATACTTTCATAGCTCACATCGTAATTCAATAATATTTCATAAATTCCTTATAATTCAAAATCAATCACAAACAACCTACGAGCATGAATAATAAGTGGAAAGTGGTTACCTCTTGTCTAGAACAAGTATTACCACAAGGTTAACCCCGTGCTCATACCAATAGCCCAATAATTTAATCTACACAACCAATACATTTACATATCAATACACAAGCTATTTAATTAATTACTTAAACTAACATATATATATAAGTTAAAGTTTCTAATTCTATGCTAAACCCAAACCTCTCATAACCCATAATTAAGTCTTTTAGCACAAAATTTATATATCCTCACAATCCAAAATTTTCATTTAAACATTTCAAGGTATTTACTTTAATACAGATTTTTCTCAAATTTTTAAATCTGAAATTATCATATTTAAAATTCAAAAATCCTATTTTAACTTTAAATCTCAAAAACCAACCATTAGAAATTCACTATACATCAAATGCATCTAAGTAAATAATTTAATCAACAGTTTCATGGTATAAATATCATATTTTCATAAATAAATATCTGTTTAACTAAAATAATTCATTTAAAAATATTAGGTCAGTCAATAAACAAAACTAAACTGATAGAAATGATCTACTAAAATAGCTCTACAATATTATGCTTACCTATCATCAAAACTCAACACTTGCTTCAAACCCTAAACCCAAAAATTATCTCTAAACAGTATAAAACTACCATCATTAGATAGATTTAGATGAGTGGAAAAACTTTCATGAAGAGAGTTTAATGAAAAGAAGTCATTTGGCTTACCAAAATGATCTGCAAAGTTGAAACCCTACTGGAAAAATGAGAGAAGGCGCCGGAGAAGGTGAAAAAGAAAGACGTCGAATATTTTGGCAGAAATTCCAGTTAAAGACCCCATATTAAAATGGGACAAAATTATAGTTTGGTACCCCGTTTTTTTCCCTTTTTTTTTTTTTAATCCGTTTTATTATTATTATTATTCAGAAATTTCCTTATACATATTTTATAAATCTTATTTTCAATAATTCTCTTTTCTTAAATAAATAGAGAATAAAACTCATTTATCAAGCATTAAACTCCTTCTAAACTTAACTAAACACTAGGAATAATAATAAATAAAAAAAATTGGGATGTTACAATAATTAGTACTTAGCTAATAGCCATATTTAGAGTTCATAAATATCATAAATTTTAAGTCATCAATATTATATCAAATGTAAAATATCATATTATTTATAAATTATAATTAAATGGTATTTAATTTTATTCATCATGCAGTAGAACAATAAACTATATTTAGTTAATTGAAAGTTTGATTGAGAAGATCCATGTTCAATTATACTGGCTCCTTAGAGAAAATAAAATTAAAGACCAGCTACATATCTTTTTTAAATTATTGAAAAATTAATCAGAATAAAAATCATCGTCTTATTATTCAATAATAAAAAATATTAAGATTATGAATGATGCATGTGTGAGTATATTTTCCTGAAATGCATATTCTTTTGCTCAAAGTATTTTCAAAATTTATTTTCTATCTTCTTAGCAAATAACAAAGAGTCATTAATTAGCATGAACATGTTCATGTCATATTTCAATTTGTTATTAACTTCTCTAAATCTCAAAAGAATTATAAAATAAAATATGTGCCTATACATATTAATTTTAAAAAATGTGTACATATATATATTTTTGGAAAATATATGATGTTCTATGCCAAATCTTCTTTTAAAAAATATAATTAAATGAATAGAATATTAAAAATATCATCTCATTATCTGAAATATAATGCAAAATCTAAATGATCTTAGAAAATCTAAATGTATAACAAATCTAGTGCTTAAAGAATCTATTTGAACAACTTCTCCATAGAAGAACATGATGAGATCTGAAGAAAATTTATTAAAACAAGCCAGCAAACCAAACCATACATATTATTATTTTAATATATTCACAAATAACATTCTCATGGTTATATATATATCTAATGAGGCAGAAAGAGAACTGGCTGGTTTTGATCCAAAAGTGAGAAGATGAAGAAAGCTTTGAAGTTAGTGGTTCTTTTTCTCTTTGCTATTCCACTATGCGGCCATGCGGAGGAATTCCCGAAGACATGTTCGAACCTTCCTCCATTGGAATCATCTCACAGCTTTCGATACGAAGTCTCCAAAAACGAGTCTTTAAGAGTCGAAGCTATGGCTCATTATTACAAGCACGCCCATCACCATCATCATCATGAATCGCCATGGCCCGACCTTCTTCCCAGAAAGATGCTGAAACAAGAAGATGCATATGAGGGGGAAGCCATGTACAGAGAGATGAACAAGGACGGTGAATATTCGCCTCCTCAAGGTGTTCTTAGACCAGTGTCTCTGCACGATGTGAGGTTGAACCCAGATTCGCATCATCATACTGCCCAGAACACGAATCTGCAGTATCTGTTGATGTTTGATGTTGATCGTTTGATTTGGAGCTTTAGGAAGACGGCTGGTTTGCCTACTCATGGTGAACCTTATGGAGGCTGGGAAGGTCCTTATATTGAGCTTCGTGGTCACTTTGTTGGTTAGTATATATGTTTTTTTTTTTTTAACCTATAGCTATCTTTGTACTACCGGTCCTTCTCGTTTATAATTTACAAACGAGATCTTGTAATTAGGACTGGAGGTAGTATATTGAAATCACGAGTTGCCTCATCTCTGCTGCTGCTCAATTTTTCCACTACTTTCCAAATGTTTTTTTTCCGATTTCTTTTTTCTATTAGATTCTACATGTTGAAATTTTGATATCTCATGGTTAAAAAATGGTATTGTTTTTAATGTTTTATGATTTTTTTAAAAAGAGTATGCATCCTAAAATTAGTGTTGCTGTTTCTTCTTAATTTAGACCCAAATTCTTTGAGAAATCATAAAAATTGAAACAGCACCATTTTTGACTGATAATATGTCAAAATTTCACTAACTTTATTTAAAATCTAATATTAAAAAGAAACAAGGAAAAACATTAAACAAGAAGGGAAAATTGAGAGGGGCAGCTCATACCTCAAATCCAACACTGCCATGGGACAATTTTGGATTAACATTTGCAAGAGAAACTTTTATCTGAAAGTTGACCAATTTAAGTTAATTACAGTAATGTTATTTATATTTAGATGGAAAAAAGTCAATTAACTTTTGGGACTGATGATTATTTCAGGTCATTATTTGAGTGCAACTGCGCACATGTGGGCAAGCACTCACAATGAAGCAGTGAAGGAGAAGATGGATGCCCTTGTTGGCAATCTCTCTTTATGTCAGAAGAAAATGAACACCGGATATCTCTCTGCATTTCCAACCGAGCTCTTTGATCGTCTTGAAGCTCTGGAATTTGTCTGGGCTCCCTATTACACCGTTCACAAGGTACTTATTATATTATATTCTAATAACTCATCGGATATTTAATATAGGACCTAATTGTTAAGTTAATTTTTGTTCTAAATATAAGATCTATTTCTCATATTTATCATTTTATCATAAATTACTCCTATGGATACTTTCTCAACCATAATTAAGTAAGTGAGGGAGGAATAATATTAAGAAAGATGATTATGATGTTTTAGGAAAAACATGTCAAATTTCTTATAGTTAACTAACTTACCCAACTTTTTTAATCTAATTAAATTAGTTAAATAGGTCATATACCGGAGGAGTATTAAAAAAGGTGTTTGATATTATCCACGTTACGAGGCTCGGACTCATGATCAATAATAACCAAACATGTGTGTGTGGGTATGAATAATACAGGTAATGGCGGGGCTGTTGGATCAATATACGTTTGGGGAGAACGAGGAGGCATTAAGGATGGTGACGTGGATGGCGGATTACTTCTACGACAGGGTGATGAAGTTTGTGGAGAAGAACACAGTGCCCAAGTTCTATGAGATATTGAACGATGAGTTTGGTGGAATGAACGATGTGCTTTATAGGATTTACCACTTCACAGGCAATTCTAAGTATCGTACATTGGCTCACATGTTTGATAAGCCTTGCTTTTTCGGCTTACTTGCCACTAAGGTGCATAGCTATTTAATTAGTTAATTAATTAATTATAGTTTTGATGATTAATATTAAGTTTTGAATCTTATTGTTATTTTGCATTTTCGTAGTCTGGTGACATAACGGGTCTTCATGCGAATACTCATCTGGCCGTCGTTATTGGAGGTCAAATGCGCTATGAGATTGTTGGTGACCCGCTTTACAAGGTAAATAAACACACACTCACGTGGAATTAGTTTTGGTGCTCATCGTGGTAATATCGTTGCGGTAAAATATAAACCATTGAGATATAGTTTTAATGATCTAGATTTAAACTTTTTAACCAGTAATTTTTAAATAAAAAAGTTATTTTTTTAAAAAAAACTTACAGTTAAAATATTATATTTATTTTGAATTATGCACCTATTAACAAAAAATAATTTAAAAAAATATTAAATATTAAAGTTTGATCATTTATATTAAATTTGAATGGTTGAAATTTCATGAGCATCATGATACTCACCATGATGAGCACTAAACTAGTTCCATACTCATATATATCCTAACAGATTAATTAAATATCTCTGCATATCCTAAAACCTAGCCTGCTTTTAGAAAATTAAGGAAAATACTTTTAAAATAATTTCATTAATGGGAAAAAAAAAAGATTTCCTTCGTCTACAATGCCATTTGCCCGTGTTTCTTTCTTTCTTTCTTTCTTTTTTTTCCGGGAGGGGGACATGCTCCTAAATCTTTGTTATGCTACTATTTTTCTTTTGAAATATATCATCCAAAATAATCATCTTTAAAAGTTTCAACCCTATTGAAGTGGAATTATATGATTGTTTGATATTTGTCTAACGTTTGCTATTTTGATTTATATGTTAGGAAATATCCACTTACTTTTTGGACCTTGTTAACACTTCACACGCATATGCGACTGGAGGCTCAAGTCAGTCTGAGCATTGGTATGTTTAATATATTTTCATTTAGTTTTGCAGCCATTACTTCACAAATATGTATAATTAACACAAACAGTATTTCTTTTGTTGAAAAAAAAATCTCTTTCGTGCTATTTTTAAATGGTAACGGTTTAAATTTATCAGGCAAAATCCAGACAGAATGGGTGAAATTCTAAAATCCGACACCGAAGAGTCTTGTTCATCTTACAACATGTTGAAGGTACAATATACACACTTTTTTTTTTTTGCCAACAAATATACTCACATGTACACACACAAATTAAATCAGTTAATTAAGGACTAGAGGAGTATCATTTTCTTTAATTTTGGGAAAATATAGGTTCTGGTCTCTAAGGTTGTGTATATAGTCAACTTCAGTCCAGATTTATTAAACCATTAACATTATGGTCAGCTTTGGTCAAGACTTCCGAAGAGCTGATGAGATGTGTTGATTAAGCGGCAATGGCATGATGATGTGACGGCGATGTGTAGTAAAAGAGAGGAATTTAACCAAACTTAACGATAATTTCTCAGAATGGTTCCTTAATAGGATGAAATGCCATGCTCCCTCCTGTCCCTGTCATATGGACTTTCATGACATTTCATAATATAACATATGGCAACCGTTTTAGCAACATATCTGGCATACAAATTATTTGACCAACAGAAAGTTCCTTATAATGTGGCGAACTAAAATTTGAATCCTTATTAAACGAGATGTTCATATTTAATACTACCTCCGGTCCTTAATATAAGACCCCGTTTGACTTTTTGTTTGGTCCTAATTATAAGACCCCAATCCATTTTGTCTATCATATTTATGCATTTTTTTCCAAGATAGTCCTTCTAATAATGATAGTTCTAACCAATACACTTAATTAGCAAGGATATTTTAGGAATGACAACACTTATTTATTACAAATAACTAACTTAACTTACTTCCTTAATCTCCTCAAATAAGTCAACTGGGTCTTATAATTAGGACCGGAGGTAGTATATGACAATACCTTAAACAATATTGCCTTTAATAGGCAGAGGATACTTGTGCTTAGGAAAAAAAATCTTTTTATTTAAAGTCTACAATTTTGCTCCGAGTCTTAATTAACTGTGCTTTCCTATAGGTTGCTCGGAATCTATATAGATGGACAAAAGATGTATCATATGCAGATTATTACGAGAGAATATTAACAAATGGAGTGTTGGGCATACAAAGAGGGACAGAACCTGGGGTTATGATCTACATGCTCCCACAAGGTCGTGGTGTTTCCAAGGCTGTTTCAAATCATGGTTGGGGCTTTAAGTTTGATTCCTTCTGGTGCTGTTATGGCACTGGAATCGAATCTTTCTCTAAGCTTGGAGACACCATTTATTTTGAGCAGGAAGATACAGCCAATAAAAACCCTACTCTTTATATTGCTCAATATATCTCAACTACTTTCAATTGGAAAGCTGCCAACTTCCTCCTCAATCAAACTCTCTCGACTTATTCTTCTTATGACCCTTTTGTCCGTGTCACCTTCACATTTTCTCCCCACCAGGTATTTTATTTATTTATTTATTTATTCAATTTCCTATATTTTCTTCAGCATTATTCATGACTTTGAATAGTGTCATTTGATTATAGTATATATTAATTGCTAATTTTGTAGATATATATGCTCTAAACATGCAAATTAACCTACTTTTGTAGGGAGAAGAGGTGCCGTCTTCTACATTAAACCTTCGTATACCGACATGGACATACGTAAATGACACAAGTGCTTTACTCAACAACGAGCCTTTGAACCAGCGTGTTAATGGAGGTATGTAGAAATTCATTTACTTTCATTTTAAAGAAAAATTAGAGAAACAGACATTAATAGCCTGAAATTACAAGCGGAATCAAACCTGCCATTTTATAATTTTATAGAGACTATATTCATGCTATTATTCTATAAGGTCAATTCATTTAGTTAGATCCATGATACTATAGAAGAGCTTCCATTCATCAGTGGTTTAATTTTGCTCTTGTTGAAACTGATTGGAGATTAAACGAATATTGGTGCAATGATCTATATTTCTTAATTTGGTTTAATTTTTCTCACCAAGTATTAATTAATATCTAATATCTGATTATCTTTCTGTGAATATGTTCATGTAGGGTCATATTTGACGATAACAAGAAAGTGGAGCGCCAGTGACAAGCTCACCCTCATCTTTCCCATCACCCCAAGATTGGAACCCATAAAAGGTAACTAATATCTACATATTATCTCGGTCCCTAATATAAAAACTAGTTGACTAATTTGAGTAGATTAAGAAAATTAGTTAAGTTAGTTATTTGTAATAAATAAATGTTGTCTTTCTTAAAATATCCCTATTAATCAAGTGTATTAGTTAGAACTACTATTATTATAAGGACTATCCTAAGAAAAAATAGATAATTAAGTGAAAAAGTATATTAGAGTCTTATATTTAGGATCAAAATAAAAGTTAAATGAGCTCTTATATTAAGAATCGGAAATAATGTATATGATGATCAATCAATAAATCTTGACGAATGTAATTAATCAGTTTGAATTCATAATATCTCAAAACTGATACAATAATTCACTTGATTTATTTTTCAGATAACAGGCCAGAATATAAAACTGTAAATGCGATCATATATGGTCCATTCCTTCTTGTGAGCCACACGGTTGGGGACGAATGGGACCTTCAAGTTTCTGATCTGAACATGAAACCAGAAGATTATTTGCATGCAATCCCAGCCAATAATCATAGCCACCTCTTCACTTTCTCACAAGACTCTGCAAACTCAAGCTTCGTCTTGACCAACCTTAACGTCACCGACAGTAAAACGTTGGCCATGGAGAAATTACCTCAGACCGGCACCGTGAGAGCCACTCATGCGACCTTCAATCTGGTCTTACTAGACAGTAATAAAGACACATTATTTGCAGATATTAATGATGTTCTTGACAAGCCGGTCTTGCTCGAACCAGTTCATCTTCCTGGGAGGCGCTTGATTCATCAAGGGCCAGAGAAACCTTTATTGCTCTCCAACTTTTCCACTGGTTCATCAGATGATCAGTCTTCACAGTTCAGAGTGGTTCATGGGTTAGACGGAAGAAACGGCAGCGTTTCTATTGAATCAGTGAGCAACAAAGGTTGTTTCTTGTACAGTGGTGTGGATTATAGCGAAGGTGAAGAAGTGAAGCTCAAGTGCAAATCTGCAGATTCATCGAATGGTACAAGTACAACGTTGTTCAACAAGGCTGTCTCTTTCGTTGCCGCTAAGGGACTCAAAGAGTACCATCCCATTAGCTTTATTGCTAAGGGCTTAAACACGAGTTATCTCATGGAGCCTATTCACTCCTTTGCAGATGATTTTTACACCCCCTACCTCAATATTCATCCTTGATTATTAACTATATATTAGGTTTTTCCAAAATTTTATTAGAGCCTTAGTTAGCTAGTTAATTATAAATAAATAAAACTCTACTTTGATTTCTCTCAAGGTTTCTGCTTTTTTTTGGTGTTTTTTTTTTGGTTGCCAACAATTTGGGTGTTGTTATTGGATAACTCTTAGTTGAAGAGTTTGTTACATAATTAAATAGAAACAATGATTATTTACATTACGCAAGCTACTTCCTTGAATTTGACTAGAGTTGCGTGGTCAGTTTAATTTCTTGCGATCACAATCGCCTATGTTTTAAGTAATCATTTCATTAAGCAGCTTGTTAAATTGTATTCCTCTTATCAGTCAGATAATTAATTTGCAAATATTAATAAATTTAATTAAATTATTTGTCATAAATTTATGTTAGATTATTTAAAGGAGTACTTCATTTGATCCTCCCAAGTCCCGACCCCTTTCACATATTCAATCAAATAGCAAAAACAAAAAAATTTGTAAATTTTTTTAAAAAACATAAATTGAGATCTTATATTTAAGATAAAAGTAAACATTCTAATTAAATTCTATATTTATGGTGGCAGGGATTACTTGAATTCCTATATTTATGATGGAAATGATTACTTAAATTATTGTTTATGGAGTAGATAATGTTTGACGGCTTCTCTTCTCAAAAGTCAATACCAGAGGATGCACATAAAAGACAAAATAAATTTAATTTAAATTATCTATTCATCTTTTATTAAGATTTTTCAAATTTTAAAATTTAAAATTGCACTAGCCATTGATAGTCTCCATATTGGATAAAAATTAATTGAAGATTCTAAGAATTTTTTGATCCTACAAAGTTTGTTTTTATTAAATATAATTACTATATTTTTATCATGAAAAAACTTTTATATTTTATATAGATGTTAATATGTTAATTTATGATCTTTCATTAAAATTTGGGTTAAATCAAAGTTACATGTTTCATTCTCCAGTACATGTTTGATTCTCTAAGTTTTTCCCCCTAGATTGATTCTCTAAGTTTACATAAATTCCAAATTAGTCTATTAAATTTTTTTTGGGGCCTGAAGCAAAAGTAGTCTATTAAATTCATAAAGTGTAATTTTCGTTCTTAATTTTGATACGTTAATTTTATTAGTATAAAATACGAACTCAACAAATCTAAACAGTGATTGTGCAATTAAATGCTAACATGTTAATATTTAATTTAAAATTCGTAAATTGAAAAATATTTAATCACAAGACAATTTGATGAAAAATATGTTATAATTTTAAATATTTGTCAATTAACAAATTTTTAAACTGAAGAGCAATAATGGCAGCATTTCATTGCAAAGTGAACATTTTTAGTTAATGAAATTAACGATGTTAATAGTAAACGATTCCTGGCCAAAAAAAATATTAAACGATTGAACATACACTTCATAAGCGTAATTGAACCGAAATTTGTCATAAATTTAAAAGAGAAAGGTATACTTTAACTTTAAAATATGGAGATGGGAAAAGAAACTTTAAATTTTGGCATTTTATAAAACTATGAGAGAGCCACTAGAAAAGAAATATAAAAAATTCAATTTACTAAAAAATTAGGTAAAATATTCAATTAAGGGGAAATATGAAAGACAATCATGCTTTGATACAAGAACCGTCTACCTCTAGCCAAAGCTAATTGAAGGCTGCCACTTTTTTGTTTTTTTTTCTCTTTTTCAAATCAACGTTTTTTACTTTGAAGTATTTTTTTAATGCTATTCAATATCCTGCAATAATTTTTAGTACACTTGACATCCAGCCCAATATCGAGCAAGCTGCACTTTTAACTATTTTTTCAGTAACACCCATTATTTTTTCAGTACTAATTTTAGGATATAGAGTGTTATTAAGAAAAATAATGGGTGCTACTGAAAAAATAGTTAAGAGTTTTAGGATATTAGGTGTCATTACAAGAAAAATAATGGGTGATACTGAAAATATAGTTAAAAGCATAGCTTACTAAATATTATGTATTGCTAAAAATATTTTTAGGTATCGGGTGCACTAAAAATTATTTTAGAATAATATATGTTATTATATTCTTAACTATTACAAGAAAAATAATAGGTGTTACTGAAAAAATAGTTAAGAGTGCAACTTGCTAGATACTAGGCATAACTAAAAATATTTCTAGGTATCAGGTGCACTAAAAATTATTTTAGGATAATAGATGTTACTTAAAAATACATCAAAGTAGAAAATGTTGATTTGAACAAAAAAAAATGGCAGCCTTCAATTCTGGTCTCAAAACGGCGTAGTTTTTGGGTAGAGGAGGAGGGGATGGATGATAAGGGTTGAGGAGGGTGGCGGGTTCCTTTGATACAACCTCTGATTTTGTATTGGGGATTTATAATTTTATACTACGGTTCTAATTATAAGACTCAATTGATTAATTTGAGGAGATTGAAAAAAGAAGTTAAGTTAATTATTTGTAATAAATATGTATTATTTTTCCTAAAATATTCTTACTAATCAACTATATTGGCTAGGACTACAATTATTAGAAGGACTAAGTTGAGAAAAAATGTATAAATATGAGAGACAAAGTGGATTGAGGTCTTATATTTAGAACCAAAATAAAAATTAAATAAGGTATTAAGAACCAGAGGTAGTATTTTGGAGTTTGGACAGGTCATCACTTCCAACCCCTTGTGATCTTTTCTTAATTCCATCCTTGCCAAACACAGTCAAATGACGTGGAGACAATTGGCAAAGGTCTGCCACGTGGCAGCAAGAGAGCCCCTATAACCTGATCCATTGACAAGAATCTAATCCAAACTGAGCAAAAATCATCATCCATCCGTTTCCAAGCGCCACATTTCCATTGACTCATGAGTATCACAAACCCCGCATCCAAATTCAATTCCATTTCCAAGCTCACGATTATTACTACCATTCTCTGCAATTCACAGAGCGCTTAGGAGCTAGAGTGGTGAGTTTGGAACTGTTCACGACAATGGCCTCCACTCAATGCTTCTTGCACCACCACGCCCTCAGTACCGCTACTTCTTCTCCTACTCGTTCTTCTTCTCCTCAGCGTCTAGTGCTACACAACAAGCCAAACCAGATTGTTTGCAAGGCCCAGAAGCAAGACGATGACGGCAGCCTCGTCTCTCGCCGACTTGCTCTTACTGTGCTCATTGGGGTCGGTGCTGCTGCCTCGAAGGTCTCTCCTGCTGATGCTGCCTATGGGGAAGCTGGTATTGTCCTTTTTTCATTCTTGTGATGATGGAGAAATCTGTAGTGATTAGTGATTGATATGAGAATTTGGTATCACGCATAACCCAAAATTGGAAACGATGATGTTAATCAAGTTCTGGACAGAGAGACAAAGAATGAGTTTGTGATGATAGAGTCTACAATCTTCACTTTTGAACTGAAAAACCCATGTGGGGTGATGGAAATGCGTACTGTTTCATTTATTCGTCAAATGATTACTATACATATTACTCATGTCTTTGGTGAAATATTGCTGGTAATTAAGGAAGTTGGTGTATTGCTTTCTCCGAGAATTTATTTTATATCTGGTGCCATGCCATGACTACTTGAACTGCTTTGCTTTGCATTCTAACTGTTTGTGGTAATTAAAGCTTACGATTTACTCTGGGTCGATTGAGTAAAACTAGGCTGCAGATGTGCAATGAAAAAGGAACTGAGTTAATTGGATCTCGTCTGAATGGTTAAGATCAAGCGAATTCTTTGGGAAAATTGATCAAATTATGATTGCTTTGCCTGCAGCCAATGTGTTTGGAAAGCCAAAGACAGACACTGACTTCATTGCCTACAACGGAAATGGATTCAAACTCTCAATCCCCTCCAAGTGGAACCCCAGCAGGGAGGTTGAATACCCAGGTCAGGTTCTAAGATATGAGGATAACTTCGATGCCAACAGCTACGTCACAGTCACAGTCACTGATACTGATAAGAAATCCATTACTGACTATGGTTCACCTGAGGAGTTCCTCTCTAAGGTAAATTCGTGACAAGCTTCCACTTGTTTATGGATAAAGGGCTTTTTTTTTTTTTTTTTTTGTTATAGAAGCATACCTTTTTTGAATGACAGCAACTTCTGACTTAAACTCAAGAGTTGATTCTGCTTCTTTTTCAGGTGGATTATTTGCTAGGAAAACAAGCCTACTTTGGCAAAACTGATTCCGAGGTAATTAGATGGTTTGCTCTGTAACAGAACTATCTCGTGCCTACAGATTGTACACTTGGTTTAAAATCTATGTACAGACACACTTGAGTGTTTCATACAACTGCACTGCCATTGTAAAACCATCTTGACGAGAATCGTGAGATCATCAAATGGGAAATTTATTTCTTTATCATGTCCTTTGTTATTCAAAGCTGATATGTTAAAATGTGAGTGTTTCAACTGCTGATAGTAAAAGAGGAATGAGGCATGATGATCAGTTTAACAAGAATTCAGTCACAGACAGAGTTGATCACTTTTAAGCTTTGGCCTTATAAGAACAAACCAGACAAACTTGTGTGATTTAACGAGTTCTAAACTTTATTAACTGGCCAGGGTGGGTTCGAAGCAGATGCCGTGGCGACGGCAAATATCTTAGAGAGCTCATCGCCCGTGATTGGTGGGAACCAGTACTACTCTGTGACAGTGCTGACAAGAACTGCTGATGGAGATGAAGGCGGGAAGCACCAATTGATCACAGCAACAGTGAAGGATGGTAAGCTTTACATATGCAAGGCTCAAGCAGGAGACAAGAGGTGGTTTAAGGGGGCAAGGAGATTTGTGGAGAGCGCAGCAAGCTCTTTCAGTGTTGCTTAACAATTTTTAATACGTCAAAGGACAATCTGTATGTAAATCATCAACATGTGCATCTTAATTCCTAATTCATGTTTTGAGTTTCCTGGCCTTCCTTTTTTGTTTTTGTTTTTTGTCCCCCTTCCCCCCAAGGTTTCATTATTTTGAGGATATTTGTTATGATTTTAGCGTGTTTGGGATGAGGGAGTTTATAGATACTCGGTTGATTTTCACTGGGGTTCAATTCTCATTCACAGAATCTTTGTCAACTGCTAGCTTGAAGTGTATCAGCTCAAGCAAATTTGCAAACAAACACAATCATATATTCATATTCAATTAAGCATATTCAATCAAAATCAAAATGCACAATATCTTCCCTTGCTTTTTGCAAACTATACTGCTGCAAACAAAGCCTTTGAAAGGAAAATTTGTTATGAAAATTAAATTAAAGTCAAGATAATGTTATAGGTGGACTTCACCAAAGTACTAATAAAGCCAATCACGCAATAGTGCAACCCCAAATTGTGCGAGGGGCAACTTGCGTAATGGTAGAAATCAAGCAATGAACTAACGTGCAAAAGGGAGCAAAGCGGGCGGACTAAGTCAAAGAGTCAACAAAATCAACCCCAAGTACCGAGAATGGGTATCCAGATGTGAACCGTGCGGGAAGGAGAGAGCACAACGTGTGCTCTGTTCAAGATGAGGTAATTTTAACCCCTCCTACCTCTCATCCCTACTAGTTTGCTGGTAAATTGAATTCAATTATAAATATAAGATTTCAATCAATTTTATTCTTACACCAATAGGGAACGTGAGCTGAGTTAAGACCGTTGTGAGACAGGTTAATTTTACCCTACTGATGACAGTGTTACAATAGTAATTCAACCTAGTGTAAAAGAAAATGTTGATTCGCACAATTGGTTATCGCATTTGGTTTATCATTTTTTAGAAGAACTAGAAGATTGAAAAAATTTAAACTATGAAAGGCATCCGATTTAATACTATTTAAATAATTATATTTTTTTAAAAAAAAAAACTCATGAACTTCAAGCTCATGGAACACTTGTGTTCTGGTAATTTATGGTGATACTTTTCGTGTTCATTTGGTCAATAAATTTATGTATTTGGTTTTATATTTCGCTTCATAAAATTAAATATTAAGAATAGTTTCCAAAGTTAGATAGGGTTCGCTTTTGAGGTGCTTTAAATATTAATAATAAGCGCGAACTTCTTTTACACCCACAAAACACATTTCTGCAACGTGGTCCTTGAAGAAACATACAATGCTTCAATTTGGTCATCTAAATATGAATGTTCAATTTCCGCGCTTGATATGCTCACCATAAGATTATTTAGTGGAGATAAGTGACGGGTTAACAGAGAGTTTATATGATCATCAAGTAAATATGATGCAAGTATGTATGAAGTTTCAATAGGGCCATGACCAATGTGTTTAATTGTGAGGTTTTTAACTTGTAACTAATGAGAGTTAGTAGAAAGGGTTAATTTCTCACAACGTAGTAAATTAATATTTGAATTTTCACTTGAAGAAGCACTTACATTTAGTGCCAATAGTACTTCGAATGAGAGTGCTTCCAATAGAACGATACATATGTATAACAAAAAAAATTCTAATATGTGTTAATATAGATAACGTTTTAAGAGAGTTATTCTCAATTGGGTCTGATGATATTTAACTAATGAGAGTTAGCAAAAGGAATTGTTTCTCACAACGTGATAAATTAATATTTGAATTCTTAGTGGGAGAAGTACATACATTTGGTGTTCAACAGTACCTCAATAGGAGTACTTTCAATAGAAAGATACCTATGTGTAACCAAAAAAAAATTCTAGTTTGTGTTAATGTGAAAGCGTCTTTAGAAGAGTTATTCTCAAATAGTTTTGATAATACTTAAATACTCTTCTAGTCTTAAATAAAAACTCATTTTGTAGTGTAATTTATACTACAAAAAGGGTTTTATATCTGGGACTGAAGAAATATAATTCAATTAGATAGTCATATAAAGAAAAAATACAACCATCACCATATCAAATTATCAGGTGACTTATCCCTCTCTCCTCTCCTCTGTCCTGAATACAAATTCCTGTATAAGAGTTTGTTTTAGTTTTACATACAAGAACTTAATCTTTTTTATCTTTCAAATTTATAATTTTTTTTTGCTAAATTCTTTTTATTAACTGCACATATTTCAGAAAAAACCATACATATTTTTTTTTTATAAATATCTAACTATTTGTTTTAATTTTTACAAATTAACTATTCAGTTCTTACAGTATTATATATCAAAATATTTATGTTGGATGGTTTTCTTTTTCTCTTGGCGTAAACCTAACTAAATTGATACTATCAATCAAATGCTAAAAATGATTGACTCAGAAAATGATGCTTAATAATATTTGAAATTACACTAATGCATTTAGTTAGGTGAAGAATTAAGGTTGAAATTGAATGATGAGAGATTAGAAAACGTGGATGGTTGCGTTGAGGAACCAATAAAAAGGGTGATGGTTTGAGGAGCAAGGAAGGTATATACCATAGCCATACCAATACCAGAAGAAAGGAAGAGCCCAAAAGAGATTGGCAAAGGCGCAAGGGGGTGATCGTCATTTCGCGAGCGTAGTAGAAAGAAAGAAGCAGCTAAAGGGAAGGACAGGACAACAGAGAAAGAAAAAAGAAAATCAAAATTGAGAATTCCTGTGGGATTATTATTTATGTAATTCTCATTCCTTCCTTCCTCCTCCCTCTGCATATATAAATACCCCGTTCATCATCTGAAACCTTAGGGACAAGTTTTAGTTTGGGTGGGATTTTCGGCGTCTATTATCTCTGGTAACTGAAGCCAAGAACCGTCCAAGAACAAGTCGTCGGCGCGGTTGAAGTCACGATCGCGCCTCCGGCCTACTGCGGATCGTTCCCCTGCTGTTTGGGTAAGTCGGCGGATCGTTGTAACCGTCGTCATCTTATCCGGGTTCTTGTTCTGCTGTTTTTGGATCTGTAACTTTTGATGCCGATTCCTGTGTTTTACCTTGGTTTGATGGTATCTCTAATTTTTTGGGCCTTGGTTTGTTTGTTTCCGCGTAAAGTGGATTTTTTTTTTTTGGTTCCCTACTGTTGAGTCCAGCCTCTTTCTGGATGGGTGTTTTTGTATTTCACATAGTCTCTGCAGGACCTTTGCTGGGCATCGAGCTAATCTTTCATTTTTCGGTAGACTTTGTTAGTAACATTGTGCTTTGAAGCGGTACAGCTTGAATTTATTGCTCTTCTTCTTTGCCGTATTCATTTATTGTTTCAATGGAGGAGAAATTGAAGTTAAGATTATATGTTTAAACTCTGTAGCTTAATTTTTATGGTATTAACTGCTGATTCTTGGACCATTGATATGCAGGGATTTCTTTCTTTTGCGATTCTTCTGAGGTTTTTCCTGAGTTAAGTTATACTCTTGTATTGTTTTTCAAAGCTGAAAATATATATGGGCTGAGGTGCACATTTCATGGGAGGTGTGGAGGATGAAGAACCAGCCTTAAAACGAATGAAATTATCCTCTAAGGGATCAGTAGCCCTCTCAAACGGTTCATCTTCTGTTGAGCCCATTGGTGGCTCTAGTGATTTGATGGCTCGGCCCCTACAATCAGAAGGGGACGAAGATGTAGTTGGTTCAAAAGGAGTTATTAAAAGAGAGGAATTTGTCCGGATCATTGCAAAGGCTTTATACTCCCTTGGCTATAAAAAGAGTGGAGCACATTTAGAGGAGGAGTCTGGAATACCTTTACATTCATCTGTGGTAAATCTGTTTATCCAGCAAATAGTTGATGGTCATTGGGATGAAAGTGTCGTGACATTGCATAATATTGGTCTAGCAGATGAAAACACTGTCAGGTCAGCCTCCTTTCTAATTCTGGAACAGAAATTTTTTGAGCTTTTGGATGGGGAAAAGATCATGGATGCATTGAAGACCTTGAGGACTGAGATTGCACCACTTCGTATCAATAGTAGTAGACTTCGTGATCTTTCTTCTTGCATTGTGTCTCCATCTCCTTGTGGCAAAAATGGTTCCACTAAGCAAGGTATTGTGAAGGCGAGGTCTCGTTCAAAATTGCTGGAGGAATTGCAGAAACTGCTCCCTCCAACAGTATTGATTCCTGAGAGGAGGTTGGAACATCTAGTTGAACAAGCCCTTATCTTGCAAAGAGAGGCTTGCTTGTTTCACAACTCATTGGATAAGGAGATGTCATTATACTCTGATCATCAGTGTGGGAAAGATCAGATACCGTCTAGAACATTACAGGTTAGAGATGATGTCTTAAGTTATTTAAGGCAATACCATCCTTTTATTATTTGTTGATTGAAGAATTAAATCCTGTCTAATAGTTGAAGCTGTTTCCCTTTTCTTTTTTCCTCCCAGTAGGTATTTTATGCAGAGATCGTTATTTGGTTCTTACTGTTGTATGAAATACTGTATTTTCTTGCTACATCTGGTGGTGATACTTCATTTTTATGTTGCAAAGTTCTAGATTTGTGAATATTAATCTGGCTGTGAGTGGCAATGACCATTGGGTTTCATTTTCTTCTAGGATCTTCAATTCCCTCATTGATATTGGATGACTTAAACTATTCTTAGTGGATTATATTTACCGGTTTAATTATAACTAGACATGTTTCCCATGCATTGCAAGATAAGTTGCATCGTTCATGCTTATAATAGCATGACTTCTTATAGATTTCATTTTATATATTTATAATAGCATTACTTCTTATAGAGTTCATTATCTTGAATGTAGGACCTAATTTAAGAGTTGATGTTGATCTTACATGTAAAATCTATTTCACGTGTTTATCAATTTTTTCCCCAAATTAACTTTATTGATAATCCCTCAACAATAATCAAGTAGGAGAGGGAGAGAAGGAATGAATGAAGATGATTATGGTTTTTAGATAAAATATATCATATTGATGAATTTAACCAACATCCTTAATCTATTTAAACTAGTTAATTAGGTCTTATATTAAGGACAAGGTGAGTATATATTTATACTGGATGTTCCTGCATCACTTTCCTACTTATCGACTTTTACTAGTCTTGTGTTGATTCCTTTCTTTATTCAATCCGAGTTAAAGTACTTCTCTGGACATTGGGGAAGTGTCTGACTCTGCTACATTTTTAGGAAACTGCATCTACTTATAGTGATATGATGCCTTTTACCTTTGGTATATTGGCTGTTAGCTGCCCTACTTTAAATAGTAGCATCGTCACTTTTGTATGACACGGTTGGTGGGATCTCCATGGGCACAAATTTTTGACATTTCACCTAGTTCAACGACTTGAAGCATGCTGCTCAAAGCAGAAGGATGCCCTTCAGAAGACCCCACGTCACATGAATGATTTGCTTGCACTTTAGGTGCAGTGATGTACAAGTTGAAGTTTTGGTGAAAAAGATCCTTCTGTCCCCATCAGTTCTCCATCAATGCCATATCCAGCACCGGTAGTCACGTTGTGTCCCCTTGAGACGACTGGCACACCAGTGCGATACTTATTTAATCAGAATTTATCTTGCTGTACTGTAATTACTTTCCAAGTCCAGTCAAAGGATAAAGATCTGGTTTAGAAAAATTATTTTATTTTTATTTTATTTTCTTTTAAATTTCTTTAATGGTGGTGAATAGGAATAAAAGGTATCCTTTAAAAGCAAAGACAAACAATTTCAAACCCAAATCTGGGTTGGATGAAAGAGTAAAGCTATAGAATTTGTAGAATTTGCTGCTGGTTTAGTTGTTACCCCTTTGGTCTTATTTTTAGGGTATTTCCAGTGTATTTCACACAAAATAAAGAAAACTTTATACTGAATTTACTTTGCCTTAAAATATAACAACTTTCCAACTTTACCTTTATTTAATATATACACTTTCCAAGAGAATAACAAATAACAATCTATGCTATAATAAATGAAAGACATAATAATACGTTCATACTAAAAATTTAATGATGTGTTTTATAAATTTGACCAAGAAAAACCTTCTGTTTGCCTTATAAATAAGACTAGAGAAGTAAGCTGCCATTATTTGCATGTCTTTTATTATTCTTATAATATAGGTAAAATTAGAAAAGCCATGTGCTTGAGCATGTGACATGTTAGGGTTGCAAATCTGATTCTTAATTTTTCCATTGTAATCGAATATAAGTTCTGACTTACATTAAAGTCAAAAAACGGAGAAAAATATGCATGTAAGTTTTGAATTTTGTTGAATTTTATCAAACCAATGTGTAATTCTTCTTACATGGCATGGTTTGATTTAGTACAGCCTTTTTTTTTTTTTTTTGGGGTTTTGGGGTCCTTCCACTTGGTATTCAATCTTATGAGTCCTTAAAATGTGTTCATAATATTGAAGCCGCTAAAACAAGATCTGAACTGTAAACAAAACTGAAGCAAGTCATATGGAACTGATAAATTTTTGGGATGCAAAGTCACAGATGGAGGATTTGATTCTATGGTTGAAGCTTATTTTTTTCTCTGGTCAAATGGCAAAATCAATTCTTAAGTTTGCTAGTGTTCCATGATGGTGTTTATCACCATGTACTTTGCGCTCATTATTTTATCTGCAGAAATCATGCGTCATCTATTCTTTAATTAGTGTTTTAGATTATCATGGTTTTGCCGTCTTCTTACTAGGAAGGATAGAGTTCAGAATTTTGTGGGTAAATCATTTTAGGATGTTGATCTCCATTAAACTGTAAAATTAACTTATATAATTTCTGAGGGCTGACCACTGCTTTTTTGGAGCTGTGTAGATTAGACACCTTCTGAGAGCGTTAAACAGATGAGTAAGAAAATTGCATCCATCAATGGCAAGTGCGAATATTTTGATATAACATGTCAATTTATGAATCTATGGCACTGATCCTACTGAATTACCATTTGTAGCGGTTACTGAATACAAGAGCATTGCTATATGCCTGAGGCTATATTTTAGTGTTATTATTTTCCCTTGGTTGGTCTTTTTTTTTTTTTTTTTTTTATAGTTTTTAATTTTTATTTTCTTTCAAATTCTTCAGTGGTTTGGTTTGTTTCTAAATCTTGTATAACTTGGATAACAAAGTCCTTAATTTACAATGTCACATATATTCTAATTTCCTGATGCTCATTCCCAACAGGTATTAGAAGCACACAATGATGAAGTTTGGTTTGTACAATTTTCACATGATGGAAAATATTTAGCTTCATCATCAAATGATCGATCTGCCATTATTTGGGAGGTACATTGATACTGCTCTGGAAACATCCTTTTAAGTCTTTTGTCCGGTGACATTTATTTCTATATGATTATTTTAGATGTCCTATGTTATTGCTTTAATTCGCATACTTTGTTTCTTTCATTGTTCCAAGGATATCTGTATAATATAACTCTTGGTATTGTATTGCTGAATCGTTTCCAGTTCTAGAGCTTGTTTGGTTCTGTTTTTTGTTTTTTTGTTCTCAAAACAATTTTATGAAATTTTTTTGTAAAACAAGTTTTGGGGGGAAAAACCAAAAAAAAAGCGGTTTGGATAATTGTTATGAAGAATTACATTTGAAAATAAACATACTCAGATCGAAGGGTGAAGTTTTGATGAGAATTCAAATATTCAAAAGGAGAAAAAGCCATACCGAGTGAATGAGAAAGAATTTTCTAATTTTTTCAAACAAGAAATAAGAAATGCAAAGACAAAAAACAAGAAAACAACTAAAATTTGTTTTTGTTTTTAGTTTTTAAAAACAAATTTCTATTTTTTGTTTTTAAAAACACTTAACTAAAAACAAGTAGCCAAACAAGCTTTTTTTTAATTTTTAAAAACAAAAAATTGTTTTTAAAACAAGAAAACAAACAAGGCCTTGGTGTCTTCTATTTTTTATGTCGCGTCAATTGGTGATATTTTATTAGATGAAGTGGCTTAGCTCTGACTCTATAGAATGCCCTTTCAATGGGTAGACCTCCAAAAAAGAAGTTGGCGCTCTGGGTTAATGAGAACTATTATTGTTAGACCCAATGAATGTGTTGGTAAAACTGATTCCTGAAATCTCTATTTGCACTAAAATTTGACCACACAAAGAGCAGATATTTTTGACTTTGGGTTCAGTACAAGTGAAAACCCATCTGAACAGAAACAAAGATGAAAACCAACTCAAATTAGAGAACTCAATAATTGACCCAGGAATTTAAGCAATTAGTACCGTCTTTGCCAAGGTCTCTGGAACAATTGCATTTCTTGGCCACATGCTAACCAGGTTGCTGGAAGTGTTTAACCTACTTCCTATAAGGAGTGCCTCTGACCCGCTTCTAGTTGGTCTCCACACGTCAGTTAGTATTTTGTTCATTATCATTATGAGAAGCTTCTGCCTGTCTTTGATTTACATTCAACGTGATTTGAAATAGTGGTGATACATTCAATGCTATTTGTCAAGCCATCTCCAGGGTTTTCTAAGCCATGGCGTTACTTTCCTAGCTTGCTGTCCTTACATGGATCTTTCTGAAACAATGGGCTGGGATAATGAATTCCCATTGGCAAAGGTTTTGCAAACTCCTTCATAGATCTATAGTAATTTGTTAAAATGACCATTTCACTAATGGCTTAGACCCATTGCTGGCTAACTATTTGTGGTCATAGACGATTTGTCTGTTCCTCAAGTTTGTCATGATTTGATTGAAGGCAGATATAGATGGTGGAAGCAAGGAATGACAATAGGTTGAGCGGGTTAGAAGCAGCCTGATAGCACTAATTGTATCTGGTTGAAGTATTTATAAACTTGTAGCTCTCTAAAATGCTCACCAAATGACTCTTTTGCACCAGTTAAAATGCAAGGGATGCTGTTCTGGTGCAGGATTTTGGGCCGTTCAATATGTCCTCATTTGTCTTGAGTTATGAATACAGCTATTGTAATGTGACTCGCATGTTTTCCTGTTGTGTTCTACTGTTATTTTGATGTGGATTGACCATTTTTCATCATTAACTGTTTACTTTGGATATGTATCATGTAGTGGGGCTTTTTAAAGATTCAGGTTATCTCTGACATGATTTACTTCGCACTTAGAATTTACAAGGCTTGTTTTAAACCCAGGTTGGTCTCTAATGAAATATACAACTCCCTTAGTTACTGTTTGGTATGAGGAAAATGGAAAGAAGGGGAGAGGAGGAAAAATTCTAATGAGCTCTATTTAAAAAATTGGAGAAGTGGGGTTTTAAAATTTTAATAAAAAGAATAAGTAATATGAAAGAGTAATAAAAATTAATTAAAAGCTTTTGACCCTACTTGTTTAATTTTTTAAAGTGAGCTCATTAAAATTTTCCCTCCCCTTCTTTTCCCTCCATTTCCCTAATTCGAAACAGATATATAGTTTATTTCTGGATGATCGCTAATGAGTTTCATATCTTAGAATTGATATGTACCATATTGGACTCTCTCAAAGATTCAGGTTAGTCAATGATGAGGGTCTACTCTTCACTTAGAATTATGCAATTTGAGCTTTGCATGTTGACCTCTAGATCTTCTTCTTGTTCTTGTATTTAGGATGAGCTTCAATTGCCAGTATTAATCAATGTTATCCCTTAAAAGTTTTGCCCACAAGTAATGTCATAAAATTTCTCAGTCAGAAATATACAAGCATATATACATATTTAGGAGAGAAGCAATTGAATTATTGATGTTTGTAAAAATGATACTCTTCCGGTCCTTAATCCTTAATGCAGACCTAATTGTTGATATGATTTTGGTTTTAAATGTAACACCTATTTTTTATATTTATTATTATTTTCCTAAATTATCCTTATTGATACTTTCTGAACCATAATAAGTAGGATAGGGAGGGAGGATATTAAGAAAGATGACTATGGTGTTCTAGAAAAAACATGTTATATTTCTTATAATTAACTAACTTGTCTAACTTTCTCAATCTAATCAAATTAATTAAATAGGTCTTATATTAAGGATCGAAGGAATATATAATAAGATCCTCCCAAGCCTGTTCGCTTTTCAGTGTCTTCTGTTTCAGAATTTGAACCAGACTGTACCTGATATCCTGGTTCCTTCTCCAGTCAAGTAATGAGATTGGACATGTTGCAGAACCAGCTAACCCGTATATACTATATACTCAGATGGCTTTGAAGTGGTTCCAGAGGATCACTTCGATAAATCCTCTGATCTGAACGCCCTAATTATCACTGTTGGTCATAAGTTTGCATTTATCTAAATGGTTTGACTTACTGGATATGCCTTGTATTATTATTTTATTTCTTGATTTGGTTGTTTCCTTTATAAATGGCAACATGAACAATGTCTTCCACCCCCTGTGATTATTAGTGTTATATGCACATATCATATCCTCTCAATAGTAAATTAATGACAGGTTGTTTTTTGGATGCTTCCTTCAATAGGTTGGCATGGATGGTGGACTGTCTGTAAAGCATAGATTATCTGGTCACCAGAAACCTGTATCTTCTGTTTCATGGAGCCCTGATGACCAACAGCTCCTCACATGTGGAGTAGAGGAGGTCATTAGGCGTTGGGATGTTTCTACTGGTCAGTGCCTTAATGTCTATGAAAAAGCTGGTCTCGGCCTGGTCTCGTGTGCTTGGTCTCCAACTGGGAAGTATATACTTTCTGGCCTCAGTGACAAGAGCATCTGCACTTGGGAATTGGATGGGAAAGAATTGGAAACTCTGAAAGGACCAAGAACCCTCAAGATTTCTGACTTGGAAGTAATAGGTGATGAGGAAACTATTCTTAGTATTTGTAAAGAGAAGGTAGTTCAATTGTTCAACAGAGAAACAAAGGATGAGAGGTTCATTGAAGAGGACCAGACAATAACCTCCTTTTCTTTATCAAAGGATAACAGATTGATGCTGGTTAATCTTTCGAACCAAGAAATACATCTCTGGAAGATTGAAGGTGATCCTAAGCTTGTTGGCAAATACAAAGGCCATAGACGCTCCAGGTTTCTCATCAGGTCATGCTTTGGTGGACTGAAGCAAGCATTTATTGCTAGTGGAAGTGAAGACTCACAGGTATGCATTCATTAGCATTCTACATTTTACACATCGATGCTTCAAATGTGTGATCCTTTGAGAATATAATTGTCGAGAATTTGTAAGCTGAATTTATTTTACATCTCTTTAAATTCTGTTTCATGAGGGCGAATGCTTTTTTCTCATACATGTAATGCAGGGTTAAAATAACTAGGATAAATATTGGTATGAAATATTTATGAAATAGTGTTCTTCATGGATTCATTGGTTTTGAAACTTATAATTTAAGATGTCAGTAAAACTAAGAGTGAAGGATAGCTCACTATTCTCGGCAAAAGAAGTACCTCCCCTAAACGCAAGTGTCAAGAAAGTCTTAGGGTATGTTTGGATTAGCATTGGGCAAAACTGACTTATAGTCCAACTAATTTTTATAATTGAAGTTAGAGTAAAAGTCAGCTAGTGTAATGCAATTTATGTTTGGATAGGTGCTTATAAAAAGTCAGTTAAAAAAGTTAAAGTTGTTTGGATAATTAATAGAAAAGTTAGTTTAGTTATAAAATGACTGAAAATGACATCAACTATATTGAATAGTAATATTTGAAATTTTATGTTTTTAATGTGATAATAGTTTAAAAAAATACATAAAATTATTATGATAAAATATAAATAGTTTATGTGTCAAATTATAAAATAAAACTATTTGTTACGGAGAAAAATTTGAAAACACATTGTAGACAATTAATTAAATATACATAATAGACAAACATGAATATAAATTAAAATTCATTTAGTCTCTAATTAAAGTAAATGAAATCATATAACTAATTAGATTGTAAGCTTTTTATAATTTTTTCATAAGTCGGTTAGAAAAATTGATCTAGATTGCGTTGGATAAATTAGTTAGAAAAGTTACTTTTTCTTATAAGTCAACTAGAAAAGAAACCTCATCCAAACAATCTTCTGAGTCACAATAAGCCACAAACCTCAGTTTCATGTTTTTCCGTGTGCTTTTATCATTCCCAACGGCAATCAAAACGAGCCCTTAATGTACTTGAGTATGATTCCTAAGGCCTTGTATTTTGGTACTCTAACCCCAAGACATGGTGCATCGTTTGTAACCCTCAAGAACTAGAGTGATAAATCAGCATACGATTGTTACAATATGAAAATTTCAGCAGGCAAGAAGCTCGTTTCTCTTTGATGTGTAATGCAATATTGCGATCTTATGGTTACAAGTGTGACATAAGGGATCTTTTCTCTCTTAATGTTATATATATACTGCGTTCACCCTCAACTTCTTATGCTTTTGAGCACTGGAAGCCTCTAATTATTAACTTTATCATAACAATGCTTAAAGTGCTAGCTAGGCATTTTTCTCTCCAGCTTTTGTACGGGGGAAGGGTTTTACTTTCAAGTCAGCAGTCACTTCTGTTCAATTCTGTTGGACTACTCACTGAGTTTGAATTGATGGTATTTCCTTTTCCACTGTGGTTGTGTGTAGGTATATATATGGCACAGAAGTTCAGGGGAACTAATAGAGGCATTGCCAGGTCATTCTGGAGCAGTTAACTGCGTGACTTGGAATCCAGCAAACCCCCACATGTTGGCCTCAGCCAGTGATGACCGAACAATTCGAATCTGGGGTCTGAATTGTCTGAATGTAAAGTACCAAAATGCAACCTGCAATGGCATCCATTACTGCAATGGAGCAACTTAAAATTTGGAGCCATACTTATCATAATCACATTCCATTTCTTCTTTCTTTTGTCATTGCAATTGTGTAAATACTTTCACTAACACCACAAGTCGACATTCATGTCAAACATGCATCTGACTTTCTCATCTAGTTCTCATAATAAATTCATGTTTCATTTATCCTTTACCCTTTCTCGTTCTTTCCTGATGCATATGATTAGTTGACTTAGTTATAAAATCAAAGAAAACAATATATAAGCAGTTATCTTGATTATATTTATCAGGTTGTGAATTTACATACAACAAATATATGGTTTTTTGCAGTTTAGTGTTGGATGGTTATTTCCAAGTGTTTATATGCCTTATAATTTATTGGATTAATTGGCATATACTCCTTCTGATCCTATACTTAATTTTCAAATTTAAGAAGGCGTGTGGTTCATTTTATAAACCTTAATTTAGGTGTGTCTCAACATTTAATATAATTTTTTTAATTTTGCCTTTAAATATTTATTTTCTTTTCCTTGTCATACTATCATATCTTTTCATGCATTTTCTTTCCTCTTTTTTTTTTTTTTTTATTATAAGAGTATATTGACAAGTAAGATATTTTTAACTTATTTATTATTTTTAACTAATTTTAATTAACTGTTATTTGTGAATTAGTTATTTAAAATTTATATATTAGCTCAGAAGCAATAACAAATTGCATAAATTTTTGCCATTGTTTTGAAGTGTAGTTGGCATGAGTCTCATTGGAAATGCTAAATCTTTTTATTCACTCGAGAAAAAAAATATCAATGCTTTTATTTAGAGCCGTCAAAATGAGTCAAATGTGTTGACTCATAATTGGTTTGGGTTAACGAATTTGTTCATTTAATTTATCGTAGTTTGATGGTCTAAAAATAAAAATTTTGGTTGATTAGCAAATTCCATCGAACCAACTAAAAAATTGGGAGAATTATTATGAGATCTTAAGAGAATATCGTAATTATTAGTATGTTTTAATGATAAGTTAGAAGTATAAATTTATTGTTATTTCTTACACTAAAACTTGTCATTATATATTATTCAGTTGTTGTGAGATTTTTTAATGAATGTATTGTATAATTTTGATGTCCTAGCTTCAATATTTTTTTCCCTTAAAAAGTGTCATTAATCATCATTCATAATGCTACAATATAAATAAAAACAACTATCAATAAACATATTAATAAATTATCAGTTTATTGTATTGAAAACCATGCAAGTTATCAATTATTAGTATAAAAATGAGTGGCAACATCATCTGAAACGAGAGAATTCTTGTATTATTTAAAACTCGAAAAGGTTATTGGTAAAAGTTTATTTGTTGTCCATTTTAGTAATAGTTCACGATCCAGCTTATTCAAATTGACGAATTAAACAAACTAGTTCATTACTAACTATGAACCGAACATAGTTAGTAACAAGTTAGTTCATCATATTTAGCCCATTTTAATGGCTCTATCTTTAGTATTGACCTAAATGTTTTTGGTGTTTTCACTTGTACCATGAACAATATTTTTGTGAAATATACCAACAGGGTTGGGTCCAGCAGAAGGGACTAGTTCATCACAACGTAGCGAACCAAGATTCGAATCCCTGTTGGAAGAAGTACCCATATTTAGTACTTAACAGTGCCTTGAATAAGATTGCTTCTAATAAAAGAATACCTATGCTTTAGCAAAAATACATATATATATTTGCGAAATATTAGTTAACATCAATATAAATAATAGAACTGCTTGTTTATAAGCCGTATAAGCCAAGAACATGATTCTCTTGAGGTTTCATGCAAAAACAATGGCAACACTGCCTCACTGCACCTAGTTGGGCGATGCTTGTCAAATTGCCTAAATCACATCAGTTTTTCGACCAATGTAACTATTATTTACTGTTCATTTAACATATATAGATATGATTTATAATAAATCATAAACAATGCAATCTTTGGTTAATTTCTCAAACTTGAGGTAATGTATAAATAATTTGACTAATTTTAAGTTACAACTAAGGTCAATGCTTACAAAAACTTTTTTGAAAAAATTATTATGAGGTCCAGAGAATGAAGATAATCATTAAAAAATCTCAGTAACAGGTAAACAGTTGAAACTTATTGTTATTTATTATTAAGCTTTTTTTGTAAATATGTTTCCTACCTTTCTGCAATTCTCCCAAACTATAAAATTCTTTCATCTTTGACTAGATAGCACGGGAGAAGTCTGCAATAAAGCAGAGGAAGGCTAAAATTTCTGTTCATCCGTATCTCCTTTTTTTTTTAGCTTCCCATTTTTTGTGTTTGCTCTGAGATTTATTTGGGGGGGGGGGGAAAACGAGTTGCCTGGTACTGCACAAACGGATCACTGTTTCAGGATCCACGTCATGTTCGTCCTATGAAGCCTATCCATACAAGCAATAAAACCCTGCTTCATTATCAAGATGATCTATGAATGGCAAAAGCTCATCTTTTTCCATGTGATTGGTAAGATTTGCAAGGCATTCATTCACTGATTCTATTTGCCAGTATGAATTGTCTTCAACAAAGAAAGGATGGATCTTCTGATCAATCTCAATCCAGCTACATCCTGGTCTCTTCTTTAGTCCAAGCTCTCTCATCTTTGATCTTACTTTCCGCATCTCATCCCATTTCTGAACAGAAGCATAAATGCTTGATAGCATGATATAAGTTGAGTGATCATCCGGGTCCTTGTCGACAAGTGTTTCAGCAATTTTAACTCCTAAATCAAAATCTCTGTACAATCGACATGCAGAAAGTAATGTGCTTAACAACTCGGTATCATCCCTGATTTCCGGGTCTCTTTGCAGGATCTCATAAGCTTGATGCAATCTTCCAGCACGTCCAAGAAAATCAATGACACATGAATAGTGTTCAACTCTAGGTTTGATGCCATAAACATTGATCATTTGGTTAAACAGAGAAAATCCTTCGTCAACCAACCCAGCATGACCGCAAGCAGATAATATGGCAAGAAAGGCAACTCCGTCAGGTTTCACATTGGACCGCTTCATTTCGGCAAAAAGCTCCAAGGCTTCCGATACACAACCATGAGATCCATATGCGGTGATCATGGAAGTCCAGGACACCAGATCTCTCTCTGGTAAGCACTTGAAAACATCAAATGCTTCATCTACAGCACCACACTTTGCATACATGTCAAGGAGAGCCCCCATAACCACTTCATTGCTTTTGAACTTCTTCTCAATGATAAGATTGTGAATCTCTTTACCCTTTTCTAGCGCTGCTAGTTGTGAGCAAGCTGCTAAAACACTGGCAAAAGTAATAGCATCAGGTTCAACATAAGCTTCTTTCATTTGACTAAAGATGCTAAGGGCTTCGAAATACATCCCTGCACTCGCATATCCCGAAATCATAATATTCCAACCAACTGAACTTGTCTTTGGTGTTGTTGTAAAAACATTTTCAGCTGACTTGACCCTACCACATTTGAAGTACAGATCTAAGAGTGAGCTATTGATAAAAATATCAGGCTGTATCCTGTTTCGTACTATGTAACCATGTATGAGTCTACCCTCGTGAAGACGGGCTGACCGTGAACAAGCCATTATTATGCTACTTATGGTAGTCGAAGTTGGTTTTAGACCTTCACTGTGCATCCTGTTAAAAAGTTTAATACACGAAATACTGTCACCTTTCAAACCATAACCAGCAATCATGGAATTCCAAGCAACTATAGTCCTTCTCGGTATTTGCTCAAAAATCTCTTTGGCCATTTCTAGATCGCCACACTTTCCATACATGTCAACAAGAGCAGAGCTAACAAAACTATCCGAAAGAAACACACTACCTGCCAATTCTTTATGAATTTCTTTTCCCCTGTCCAAGTCCAGAAGTCTTGCACATGATGAAATAGCAATAGTGATTGTCACAGAATCGGGCACAAAACCACATTTTCTCATTGCCTCAAAATATTTTAGTGCCTCTTCAAACTTTCCACAATGGTAATAGCAAGAAATTATTGAATTCCAACATGCCACATCCTTTTCCAGCATTTCATCAAACACCTGGATCGCATGCTCCAACCCATTGCATTTAGCATACATACTCACAAGAGAGCTTCCGACTACAACATCCATTATAAACCCACTTTTTAGCAAACACGCATGAAAAATTTTTCCACAACCAATTCTACCCTTTGCTCCACAGGCCTTAAGAACATTGGGGTATGTGTAAAAATCAGGCTTTAAGTCAGGGTAAACCAATAACTTATTAAAGAGGCTTAGCGCTTCAGTGTACATAAAATTCTTAGTGTAAGCCGCCATAAGGCAATTCCACAAAGATATCTCAGACGGGTTTGCAACGGAACAAAAAACATGCTTGGCATGATCATAAAGGTGGGCAGAGAAGTAAAGGCTAATCAGGTCTTTGCATAAGGCAACATCATTTTGCAATCCTAAAGTGACAACCTTCTGATGAATGAGCTTCCCCTGCTTCAGTGACTTGGACGCAATGCAGGATCTCAAAAAGAGTAGTAGTTTCCTTTTGTCCATTCAACAAAAGAATGAGGAGATAATAGATTTTGTAATTTATCTAAATTGCGCTCCAGTGGAGAGAGGTAGATATGCCTGCATTTGTATGATATTAGATTTACAGAAAATACTAGTTCGAAGAACTATTGGAGCCAATAAAGTGTATGATACGGAGTATGAAGGATGGAGGCTTGCGCGCGGTAGATGGAGAATTGTGCCCGGACATACACAACGCCCCAACATAGAGGTTCTGCGAGCATGATGCCCCATCAAGGGGGCTCTGCGCCGAGCACGATGCCGGAGAAGGAAAGGACGTCGCCATAGCCGGAAAAGAAGCCCCTTAAAGCCGAAGAAGAGTTCGGTGCTTGGATGATCGTAGGATGAGGCTCGGTCACCAAAAAAGAAGCTTTAACCCAAAGGATAATGAGGGAGACCAAGGCAAGGGTCAAAAGAATACCAGGAGGAGGAGTTGGGGAGCCTCATCTTCACCATTTGGAATCTTCACAGATTTAGAGGAGAAGGACGGAGGCGCGTCAGAGGGCTACAAAATTAGCGAAGAAATGGGTTCTGGTACCTATGCAAAAAAGTCGAAAAAGGCTTCGAAATATGTGAGGAGAAGAAAAGCCATTTGTGGCAGCAGAAGGCTTGTTGAGAAGACGTCGCCGTCGCGTCTGAAGAATAGAGAAGATGGAGGCGCAAGACGCAGGCACAATCGGCGACGGCCAGCCGTTTTTCTCTTTTTTGGGATTAAGGCCAAGGTTTTTATCTAGTGGGCCCAAGTGCAAACTGGATCTGTTAAGAAGAGTGGGCCCACTGCCAAGTCCACATTTGTTGCCGGGAAAATGCCCTTTAACTAGCCAAGCCCACCTGACCATACTGTGGTGAAAACAAACTTGTATAAATTGGGCTCTGGTGACGTAGGCCCAACTGGAGCTTTCTTCTACGTTTTTAGTGAAGTGGGCCCAACACGGCCTAAAGATGCCGAAGATAGTGGGCCTGACTTGCATTCAATGGACCTTTCTAATTCCCACCAACCCCAATTTCAGTTAACCTAGCGAACCACAAGTCTCTTCAGTTGCTTTGCCGCACTACGCTAGCTTGCAAGTTGCAGCCTGAATGGAAAGGCATCCACATGCTTACTATTTATAAGCACATCCCATATAAATTGAGTTAAATTTTTTTCTATATATTTATCCCATATTACGTATATCATAGTTTAAAAACTGATTATAAACCATTTTAAATAAGTCGTAATGTGATGAAACATAGCATATGATAATGCAAGTTGCAACCTGAATATTTCATATATTATACTCCTCCGGTTCTATAAGGGTTTTATAGTTAGGACCGAAAGAGTATTATGACTGAAAAATTGTTGTGATTTATATTTAAATAAATGTTTATTAAAAAAAAAGATTAGCTTGAAAAATGAAGGTTTTCTAGATGTTATTACAAAATAGGTTTAGATTTAAAATAGACACAAAATATATTAAGACTAATAAATTTTCAACCAGCACATTCATGTTGAGGGGGAAAACAGCATATAAGCATTTTTTTTAATACTTCATATTATATTATTAGCTCTTCATTGATATAATAATAAATTGGTCTGATAGTTAAAATATTTATGAATTAAAAGAAAATATGAAATAAATAAAAAAATTTGAAGCCTTGGTAAAAATAATTCTTCTTTTTTCGCCAACGCCTTGATAAAAATAGTAAAAATTATAATAATATGAAAATATAATTATATATTCATAAAATTATAATCATAACAAGTCGTGGACAGTACTACGGATGTAAAACTTTTTTCTCGACCACCTATACGCAGGTAAAACTAAGCAAGAAAAATACCGAAGTAATTAATTTAATTATTGAATATCTGATAGTTAAAATATTATAATTATGGATATAATTTATTAAATCTTTATTTTTTGTGATTTGAAACAAAGTTGAAAAAGAAAGTGATTCCGAGGGCATTGCGGAGCGGCCGAAGCTGAAGCGTAGGGCAAAATAAAAGCACCGGAAACAACGAGAGCCATGCGCCTTAACTTGTAGAAGGCCCATGACTTGCCTACTTCCCGCACAGCTGGGTTTCTGAGACTATCATTCTTCTTCTTCTTTCCATTTCTTCTTCGTCGTCAACCTTAGCCTCTCTTCAGTCTCATTTGGAACCTTCGGTGAGATTTTTACGATACAATGGCAAAGAGGAGTCGCTCCGAGAAAGGACTGCCACTTCAGAGCCAGAATCCCACAGTTGACGAGCCCACACGGATTCGACTTAACCAGATATTACAGGAGTTTAAGAACTCTAATGAAAAAGGTATTTCTGGATCTTCGAATGCCCCATGATTTGGTGTTGTATGCATTTGTTGTGGGATGCAGATACGTGATGTGGGATCTGTCTTGCGTATGGTTTGAGATAAGAAATGGACGACCTTGATTATTGGTTATATGATTTGTAATTTCTTTCGTAATTTATTCTTTATAGGTTCATGAATTATGTTAAAACGGCCTATCAAAAGTGATTCTATTCTGTCTCTTACGTTCGCATGGTTTGCTTAGTTTCCTTCTATGTTTCTGACTGAGTTTATCTATTCTTACAATCCGCAGAATACAAGTTTGATGCCACTTTATCCAAAAATGAACGTGCTTTAGTGCACCAAATATCCCAAAAAATGGGTATGAAATCCAAAAGTTCTGGGTGAGTGTTACTGACATTATTTGTTAGATTTTACATTTCAGGCTGCAAGAATTGTATTCTCTGTTTTCTCTCCATTGATATTGGCGCTATTTTCACGTTCTTACGTTCAATTTGCTCTTTATTTTCTCTTTTATGGATTCTACGTTTTGTACAGGACAGCAAAACAACGTCAAATATCCGTCTTCAAAACTGTACATAAGGTTGACGCTGATACAGGATTAGAAAATCTTCCGTATTTTGCATTTTCCGAAGAGGCACAAGCGGTACTAGGGGTTCTATATGCCCATCATCCACCTGGTGATGGACAGTTGGTGGAAGAGATGGATAGAAGACATAATGACAAAACTGATAAAACAAGACAAATTAAAGATGATACTTTCAGCAAGCCATCCATGAGCAAAGCTGAAATCAGTGAGAAATTGGAAGCATTTTCTTCTAGAATGAACAAAACCCCCGCCAAACGAAAGGTTCTATTATTTCTTTTCCGCATGTTAAGACCTTTATGAATTCCATCGAGTACATGACATGTTGTTACTCTTCTTCCTGCATTATTTGCAGTGCTTGCTAAATAATAGTCCTGCCAATGAATGGTTTGTTTGAATTCTGATTTTGCAGATCACAGCACAGAGGTCTAAGCTTCCAATTGCAGCATTCAAGGATGTGATCACATCAACTGTCGAATCTCACCAGGTTATTCAAATGTTTTGACCTGAGTCTTTTTTATTTTTTCAAATCTTGATTGCAGATTGCTATATGATTAAGCACTGAAAAAAGTTCATCGATATTTTAACTATTTACATCCAGTGGGTTAATGTGTTGGTTATTAACCCTTCAACATAATTATCCAGCCAAATATGAAAGTTAGATTTCTTCTTTTCTTTGGTCTCATGGTTCTCTTCATGCGTTTTAAAGCAGGTAGTTCTCATATCCGGTGAGACTGGTTGTGGAAAGACCACACAGGTTATAATTCTTTACTTTATCTCAATTCTGCCACAACCACATATAGTATATAATTTGTCACCCTCTTTCAAAACATTTTTTTTTTCGTATTTATATTCTTGTGATTTTATCATCGAAGATATAATTTTGTGGTGTGAATGGTCCCCCCCTTTTTCTTCAAGCTGTTCTTTTTTTTGCGCTAGGAAGTAAGTTAATGAAACTGTTGCACTATATTATCTTAAAATGATGTCTAAGGTCTCTTTGACATCATATTTGTCTAGTTGAAGCTTAGTTTTCATCTTATAATTTGGATTTGTTCTTCGCTGTTTGATTATCATGGTCATTTGACCTATTGGAGGTATATATGATCAGACTACACATAAGCGGTTCAACCAATCTCTTTCAATGTGTCTTGGATTGCTTGAGTTGATGGGTGCTATAGAATGTATGAACTTATTTTGGGAATAAAACACTTGAAGCTGTTCCTTTTCCCCTTTTTTTTTTCCCCAATTATAGAATTCTGCATAGAAAGAGACAGGAGTAGCCAATTGGAACTATGAATAACGATAGACAATCAACTAAGGAAAGGAAGAAAGCATATGCTTCGAAAGCTATAGCTCATTACACAGAACTAGTAAGCCATAATTGCTGTGTATCTAGACAAGGACAGACAATCAAAATGCATAGGAAGTGATAAATTAAGTGTCAGAATGTGGTCAGGTGGTTTGGACAGCTTCTTTTGCTAATTGACAAAAATCATGAGGTATTACGTCATTGTTTGTTCACCTTGGGCAATGGAATGTAATGGGATGTGGATATAATTGATTTCTGGAGAAAATTGAGATGATGAGGCAGCAGTGAGTTGTAAGCTGAAGATCTGGAAATGGGCTGTATTTCGGACTTACTGCTTAGGACCACTTGGCCTTTGGGAGTTTTACAATCTATGAGGATATTGGTTCCATAACTCGAGGGGATGATGCAGGCAAAACTGTGTTCTCTCATGCTTTATAATACGTGTGTATCTTATACATTTTGAACAGCAAGTTTGGTTTGGATATTTCCCCCCAAACACAACTGACTGAACTGATTGGTTCATACATAGAAAAAACTTAAGCAAACCAATATTAATATGTTTAGATTAGCTTTTGAGGTGCTTGGTTTGATGAGTCTTGATCGATTTAGAACACTCTTGTAGGGAATGATAACGAGTAGTGTGGGAACTTAATTTGGTCTCAGATGGGTGATAGGAACAAGATTAGGTAGTTTAAAGTTGGAGGGATTAGTGTGCATCTTGGACTCTTGGCAAGTAATTACTCCCTCCGTTCCTTATTATAAGAGACATTTGATGCTTATGGTATGTTCCTATATATAAGAGACACTTAAAAGTTGTCTCTACCTTTTTGTGTTGATTTCCTATTTTACCCATATTTATTGTCTCCAACTCACACTCTCTCTCCTTCCCACTTCTCTTTCTTTTAATAATTTAATTGTTCTCTCTCATGCTCTCTCTCCTTATTAATGAGGGCATTTTTGGAAAAAAGATTATACTTTTTACACATTGATTGTTCTTAACTAATTTTAACTGTTTTTTTTATCAACGTAATTCGATTATTCGTCTCTTATAATAAGGAACGGAGGGAGTATCAATTTATAATCTTGTGCGTTTTTGTTGGTGTTTGAAAAATCGGTTTTTGAATTTTACTAGTTCCTATATACTGCCATAGCTGTTATGATTAACTTCATATTGGGCTTGTGTGGTTAAAATTGTGGATGTGCTACGACGTTCTTGATATTTCATGATCTTGGGTTTGACTGACTCAGATACTTTCATCTCTTTGAACATGCAAGGATCTCCTAAGCTTTGTGAAACATTATCCATTTTCTGTGATTGTCATGTTTATCTTAATATTAATTGTGATTCAGGTCCCACAATATATTTTGGATCATGCGTGGGGTAAGGGTGAGGCATGTAAAATAGTTTGCACTCAACCTCGACGTATCTCTGCAATGTCAGGTCTGCAACTCATGCACAATAGTTACACATTTATGTATTCGTACGTGTTGATTTACAATCTTGATTCACGTGTGAAATATTTTCATCTTGTTTTGGTATGCAGTTGCTGAGAGAATTGCTAGTGAGAGAGGTGAGACCATTGGAGAAAATATTGGTTATAAGGTATTTCTTTGTTGATGTATGTGTCAAGTTCATCTTGTTTTGGATTCAATGATTGCATGGGAATATTGGTTTTGAACATTTTTAAGATTGGATCTGTACTGCTTCAAGTGAAGCACACGTACATGCATGCATGAAATGGTGTATATCCCTTTTAATTATAGATTTTCCAGGATTTCAAGGTCATATTGAAGGTTTACAAGTGGCTATTGCACTCGAAAGTTTCCATTATATTACAAAATTAACATATGCAATGATTTTCAAATATAATAAGTCATTAACTTGATTGCTTGCTTTATCATGTGTTATCAATATGGTAATTATTTCTAGTTTAATGTTCGGGTTAATGAATATTACACACTGTGGTGCGATTTCAAGCTGTGAACCATGGAAGAGTGTCTGGCCTTTTATGAGTGCGCACATCACATGATAACATAGTAGTAATTATGCTTTCCGAAATTGAAATCTAGATACGGTTGGAAAGCAAAGGTGGAAAGAATTCATCAGTCGTGCTATGTACAACTGGAATTTTGCTGAGGGTCCTGTGCTCGTTTTCCAAATGTTTGAGTAGATCAAATACAGGAACCATGAAGAATAATGAATTCGAGATCACTCACATAATTATGGTACTTCTCTTACTTTGATTTACTTGATTTTTTACAGCTAGAAGCAGAATGCATGTTTGTGGCTCTCAATCTTGCTTGTACTTTTTCGCCTTAAAAAAAATTGTGCGAAACAGGATTCTATGCTTATCTCCTGTTGCCCTGCCAAACTGTGCCTCCCCATACTTGCATGGACCCTGTAATCCCACATGGTCAAACTGTTTAGTCCTGTGCCCCCAAAACTGCATGCTCTAACAACTGAAATTCATTAAGGAGATACCTAAATACTGATACCGATTATAGAGCCAGAGTTCACCATTAAAGCTTTGTTGCAGGACATTATATTAGAAGCAGAGCTTAGTCATTATTGCTTTGTTTAAGGGTATTTATGCCTTATGTATTCTTGATAAACCAGCGTTTAGCACAGGTTTAGAAGGATCTCTAGCAATTGGCATGTAACTATAATGCTTCTATAAATAAAAGCGTGATCTTTCTCACTCTACAACTCTGCTCCATAAAGTGTATTTGAATGTCTCATTATATATTCGTTTGGAGCCTTATGATACAATGAGTAATGTGAATACATGTTTTGTTTCCTTGCCTTCGCAAAACCTGATAAATTTCATTGCATATTCAGGATGAAATTCATGAAAGGGATCGGTACTCAGACTTCATGATGGCAGTTGTTAGGTACAACGTGATGGAACATCTGAACTCTAGTGTATATTTTTCTGAAATAGATAATTTAGAGCAAAGTTGACTTGTAGGTCATAATTTGCAGCACTTATTTAAAACTGATATTGAATGTTCACCTTTTTTGAATTTTAAATAACAACTGCTGGGATGATTTTTTTTTTTTCCCTTTCTTCTCTAACACGGTTTATTATTGCTGTTTTTTCCTGTTTTTCTGCAAGATGATTCCTTTCTTTTCATGCTTTTCATCATTTGCCTTGGATTTTCTTGGGGAATGGATTAGCTTTTTACCATCTATTTTCTCTTCTGAAATATTTTTTATACAAAAAAATGAGATATTATTAATCCCCAAACAATGTGATCTAATCTCTGTTGCCCCATCAAGAATGATTTTTGAAAGGTGATATCTTGAGATGAACATGTTTGAAGCTTTACATTTGATCCCAAGATCTATGTTCATTGACTAAATGAAGATATGCCATTTACAATGTTTTTCTTACATGATATTTGGATTAATACATTTGCTCCAATGCAACTTACATGCAGAGACATGCTCCCTTCACACCCACACCTTCGCCTGGTTAGTTTGAAGTTCTTGTATTTATATTTATTTCCTTATTTCACTGTCATTCAGTCAAGGGATGCTTTGATTTACTGAAAATTCCCCCCCACCCTGGGTTTTCTTAATATATTTGAACTTCATCCCTTCCCTCAATTTTTCAGATACTAATGAGTGCTACCATTGACGCTGAAAGATTTTCCCAATATTTTGGTGGCTGCCCAGTTATCCTTGTTCCGGGGTTTACTCATCCGGTATCTATATGGTTCTAGATTGTGATTTGACTTTTTTTCCAGTGACATTTTTTCATAAATTTCTGTGCTCTTTCTTCAGGTCAGAACTTTCTATCTGGAGGATGTTCTTTCTATTGTCAAATACAAAAAAGAAAATCATCTTGATAATGCTTTATTAAATAATGTGACTGACAACAATGATTTAAGCAAGGATGATAAAGTTTCTCTTGATGAAGCTATTCATTTGGCTTGGTCCAATGATGACTGCGATCCTCTCTTGGAGCTGGTTACTTCTAAAGGATCCCCAAAGATCTTTAATTACCAGCATTCATTGACTGGCCTTACACCATTAATGGTGTTTGCTGGAAAAGGAAGAGTGGGTGATATGTGTGTGCTGTTATCCTTTGGGGCAGACTGCCATTTAAGATCCAAAGCAGGAGTGACGGCACTGGAGATTGCTGAGCAGGAAAATCAGCGGGAAACTGCAGAAATTTTAAAGAAACACAGAGATTCTGCATCTTCAAACTCCATGGAAGGGCAGAAGTTACTTGATAAATATCTTACAACAGTCAACCCTGAAATTGTCGATGTTGTTCTGATAGAGCAGCTGATACGAAAAATATGTATGGACTCAAAGGATGGAGGAATCCTTGTTTTCCTTCCAGGTTGGGATGAAATAAATAGAACTCGTGAAAGATTACTCCAATCCCCATTTTTCAATAATTCAAGGTTTACCATTATGTCTCTGCATTCAATGGTTCCAGCAAAGGAGCAAAAGAAGGTTTTTTTGCACCCACCTCCTGGTTGCCGCAAAATTGTTCTTTCAACCAATATTGCTGAGACTGCCATAACTATTGATGATATTGTCTATGTCATAGACACTGGGCGGATGAAAGAAAAAAGTTATGATCCATATAGTAATGTTCAAACTCTTCAATCATCTTGGGTTTCAAAGGCAAGTGCTAAGCAACGTGAAGGGCGTGCTGGCCGCTGTCAGCCTGGAATTTGCTATCATTTGTATTCTAAGTATCGAGCGGCTTCCTTGCCCGATTTTCAGGTTCCTGAATTAAGAAGAATGCCTATTGAAGAGCTTTGTCTGCAGGTACTACTTTTCTCCCTCTAGTGATAGAAATTCAATGATAATGTGGGAGACTACTCCCAAAATATTGTAATGATGAAAATTGTGAGTGACCTTGAATTCAGCATATTTTTATACTACATTGAATCAGTTGGCTTGACTAATTTTCCTGTTTTAAAATTGTATCTATCACTGTTCATTTACAGAATTTTTTGTTTGGAGTGATTGAAAACAATGATGCCTTAACCGGTTGTTCATTATTGAATAGTGGAAAAAAAATTTAAATTGTATAAGGAAAAAATAAGAAACAAACTTATCGGCAAAAGTACACTTTTGGTTTTCTAACTTTATACAAGATTTCAGTTTGTCTCTTGATTTTATAGTGTTTTTTCAGTTCTCTAACCCTAATACCATTTGTCTCATGTGATGATTTTTTTCATGCCAATTATTGTTATTTTAAAGAATCAAACTTAATATCTCAACATTTGTGAATGTTTTATCAACATTTAAAATTTCAATATCAACATTTTTTATTAACATTGTTTGGGTTAAAGAATGACTCCTTTGGTCCTATTTATAGGGCAGAGAGAGAATTTTCACATGAATGTACAACTTTACTCTTCATTTATTATTGTGGTAACTTTGTTCTCATAAGGTATATTGTATATTAAATAGGGATAAAGTTAGAAAGTTGTTAAATTTTAAATGAGAGTTAATGAAGTTTAAGGTTTTTATTGATCTGTGTGAAACATGTTGGAAGTGACTTATAAATAGAACCAAAAGAGTAAAAAGACATTTTATAAAATTAAAAGGCCAGAATATATCTTATGTAAAGTTAAAGGACCAAAAATATATTTGTCCAAACTTATCAGTGGGGGGTAAATCATTTTTGGATTTATTTTTTGCTTTGGGGAACAAAGCTTGTTATTATTATCGTCAGGGCCTTTTTGTCATGGGAAAAAATTGCAGTAAATAAATTGATTTTATATAAATGACCTATTTCCTTGTGTTGCTATTGTTTACTGCTTGTTTTGCCTCAGGTGAAAATGATTGATCCAAGCTGCAAGTTAGAAGAATATTTATCGAAGACACTAGATCCTCCTGTTTTTGAGTCTATACGAAATGCCGTCGCAGCTCTTCAAGATATTGGGGCATTATCAATTGATGAAGAGCTCACGGAGTTAGGAGAGAAGCTTGGCTCTCTTCCTGTTCACCCCTTAACATGCAAGTTAATTTTCTTCGCTATATTGATGAATTGCCTTGATCCAGCATTAACTCTAGCATGTGCTTCTGATTATAGAGACCCATTCACCATTCCCTTGTCGCTTGGGGAAAAGAGGCTAGCTGCAGATGCGAAGGCTGAGCTTGCTTCTTTGTATGGGGGGTATGGTGATCAACTTGCTGTAATAGCTGCATTTGAATGTTGGCATAATGCAAGAACAATGGGTCTAGAGTCATGGTTTTCTTCTCAATACTTCGTGTCCCTCACCACAATGCATATGTTACATGGCATGCGGAGACAACTCCAAACTGAATTGATTCGAAGTGGGCTTATTCAAGGTGATGTTTCAAGATACAATGTTAATTCACACAACCCTGGTATACTCCATGCAGTATTGGTTGCAGGTTTGTATCCAATGGTTGGAACATTGATTACGCCCAAAGGTGCAAAGAGAGTTGTTGTGGAGACTGCTAGTGGTCATAAAGTTCGGTTGCATCAACACTCTGTAAATTATAAGTTGCAGTCAAAGGTAGCTGTTGGCCGCCCATTAGTCGTGTTGGATGAGATTACCCGTGGTGATGGTGGTAGTATGTGCACAAGAAACTGTACGCTTGTTGGATCACTTCCGCTCTTACTGCTTTCAGGAGAGATTGCTGTTGCTCCAGCAGAGGATAATATTGATGACCCCAATGGTGAGGATGATGACGAAGGTAGTGAATCTGATGGTGCGACTGAAGATGACATTGAGTTCGATAACAAGCCCGGTGAGCATTGTGAAAATAAGTCCTGTGAACAGGGTGAAGATAAGGTGATGTCTTCTCCGGATAATGCAGTTAGAGTCATCATGGATCGATGGCTTTATTTTGAATCAAGGGCACTGGATGTTGCGCAGTTATATTGCTTGAGGGAGCGATTGTCAGCAGCAATATTACACAAAGTAAGTTTCCTCATTACTACTTTAATTGAAAGTCAACCTCAATTGGACCAGGTTGGTCCAGACCAAAAAATCATGATAAGGTCAAATGTTGCAGGTTATGGCCGCACCTGGCCTGATTTTAATAAAAGAGTTATAGACTAATGAATTTTTTTTTTTAGGGAAAAAAATGCAGTTTTATATGATTCATGCACAAATTTTACTTTTTTAGATGTTTTTGTTTTGAAAAATAAGGAGAGGTCTGGCCTAACCTGGCCCCACCAGGGCAGAGGCTTCAAGTCAGAATCCGGGACCTCTTCTTAGACTTATCTGGCCCATAAACACTTCTGGTTATGCAATTCCAATTACAAGTTGATGATTCTCTTCTCTACATGACACATTGATTTGATATGTGTAGGTATCACATCCCAGGGAACCCCTTCCTCCCGCATTAGAAGCCTCTGTAAATGCTATAGTGCACATTCTGTCTAGTGATGGTCTCTTAGGCATGCCAGATCAGTTCTCAAAGAGTGGTGGCGCAATGGCAAGTCTTGAGGTTCCACTGGTTTCTGCTCAAACTCAAACAAGCCAAAAGAAATCTCTCTCTCTTTCTTCATGCCGTCCTTCAAATGGGAATTTGGAGAATCATGCACCAAATAGCCAACATGTATCCTCTCGCAGGTGAAAATGGAGGTGGAATCTTTTTGGGATGGTGATTGGATATTTTGATCACAGGAATATCTGTATTTCCTCTTGCTGCATGCCGTTCCTCAAATGGGAATTTGGAGAATCATGCCCCAGATAGCCGACTTTTAACTCGCAAGTGAAGATGGAGGTGGGATCTTTTTGGGATGGTGATTTGATATTTTGGTTACGGGAACATCTGTAGGGACATTGAACTGTTGTTAACTAGCTAGTTTTAACATGGACTCTTTGGTCAGAAAATGTTATACAAATTCAATCATACGTGAAAGTTTCAGTCAGGGTCCCACATAAATTTTACATTGATCCCCTCTTTCTTTTGGCCAGACACTGATCCTCTCTCTCTCTCTCTCTCTCTCTCAAACTGCTATTAATCTGCCATGGTATCAGAATCCGCTATTGTGACATTCGACGTGAAGCGCCAGAAATATAGGCTGTCCTGTGTAAGAAACAACCGTTTCACAACCTGGTAGGCCTTGACTCTCAATTTTACAGAAAGAAGGCGGAAAAAAGAAGAACAAAAAAAAAAGAACCATGTCATTTATCAACATTTGATGAATAGGAAGAGGCACATAAAGCATCTTTACATCTTCAATGTTTTTTTTTTTAGCCGCCTGAACATCTTCGATCCTGTCCCCGTATCCCTCCAAGCTTTCAATTTTAGTAAGAATTTAACCGCTACACTCCTAATTATTCTAGAAGTTATGTATTAAACATTTAATCATTATAATGTGGGTGTTTAGATGAAATCAAAATTATAATTTTAAAAATGATTTTACGATATACATATACAAAGTAAAAAGCACTTTTCTTGATACACGCTTATTTACACCAACTGCCTGATATTAGACCAAGTTTGAATGGGTTGTTTCCAACATTGACAAATATGAAAAGAGAACCACTAAAGAATACTCTGGTTCTGTCACCCAAAATAAAAAAAGGAAAAGTCTCGTTCCAAATCTCAGGAACTTGGATTAAAAATGATAAATTACACGCATGTAGTGAGGGCTATGTTTTATTTAATTATGCTAATATACTAAAAGGCAAAAGTGTATCTTTAGTCATCTAACTTCAAAGATTTTATTTTGATCCGTTAATCTTATAAAGTATTTTTTTTAGTCCTCTGGTCATAATATATTGAGTCTCAAATGATAATTTTTTTATACCAATCATTATTATTTTAAAAGAATTAAATTTAATGTAACATTTAACGATATTTTGTTGACATTTTAAATTTTAATGTCAATATTTTTTGTTAATAAAACTTGCCACCAGGTAGCCATAGTAGAGAAGGGCTTGAAAATGTGAAAAGCCCTTGGCAGAAAGAGTAATGTCCAACGCTCACCAACATAAAAGGGTAATCAAGGTAATTATTAATCAATGAATATAAATACTATTGATATGTAGCATTAAAAATAAGAGATAGAGACTAAGATTACACCTGAAAAAAATTATTAAAAAAGTATTTAATATAGATAGAGACTACGATTGCAACTGAAAAAAATTATTAAAAAAATATTTAATATACGAAATTGTTTGTTATATTTGAATATTTTTATAAGGGCTTAACAAGCACTATGGTAGAAATAGTAATGCTCATCGTTCACCCATACAAAGAGTAGTCAAGGTAATCATTAATCAACCAGAAGATAGGTCCCGTTTGATATGTAATATTAAAAATGAAAAATAAGAATTACAATTACAATTAAAAAATCATTAAAAAAAGATTTAACATGAAAAATTGCTTGTTATGTGAAAATAGGATTAGGAAATACTACCTCCTCCCATGACATTCTCTAATCCCACATAAATAGGTTCGTTCAATTCTATGTAACAAGCAATCTCTCATACTAAACACTCTTATAATATATTTTCTCAATTTCAATTTCAATTCTTATTCCTTATTTTCAATGTTTCATATTGAACATGACCATAATATTTGATAAGGAACAATGGGTCCTCCACTCAAAAGACTAGATGTCGAGAGGCACCATATTTAGAAGTCTTTTCAAGTGCGCACAATTTTGAATTCCTTCGTAGGCGACATTGGTCAGTAAGTGAACTACTTACATAACCAAATGAAATCTTCATTAGCAATAAGAAAACTCAATTTCAACACAATTGAGAACTAGGCATTGAATTAACTGAAACTCAGTCATCTTCCAGGTCGAAATTAATGACTTCCCCCAACAGTTTAAACACTTCGCACTGGGATATTCATTATGGCCGTTAATGCAGGCTCTGCTAAAGCTAAGTTTATAGTGACAAGAGAACGAACAAGTATGCTCAGGCCGAAAGGGGGGAAAACCTCGACCTTTTCCGAAAACGGGGCCAATTTAATTAAGAACATAAAAAGGTAGAACTAACATTTATACAATGGCTGAGATTCACAGGGGATCCAAGCACCATTTGTGGTTTGTGCTTCATCTTTCGGTGCACATGTAATTTAAACAGGAAGAAGATGATGCACAGAGACAAAGGTAAGCTGGGGTTATCAACAGTGGGAAACTATACTTTTGCTTTCGAAAAAAATTCACCAATAATCTTCTGAATTTTACTGCCTTTTCGCCAATGTCTTCCTCAGTCCTTTGATGATCTTTGAAAACCATGCCAAGTTCATGATAGCTAGCACTACCGGCACAAGTAGTACTAATAATTGCCCCATGGTATGCATTCTCTTAACCTGTTGGTTAATTAAACAATGATGCGTAAGAATATCTAAATTATATCATCTATATTATTGCATTTAGAAAGACAAGAATACCAAAAGGAACACACGCACACGCACACAGTTTCATGCGCCGCCTTCACATCTAAAACCTTTTTTCTCATTATCTCTTCATAAATGCACTATATACATTCATTTTTGCGAATGTAGAAAAACCAGGTTGAAGCATATCATGATTGACTTTACTGAATCTAGGAATCTTTCATAAATTGGGTTTACCAAAGAATCTCTCTGGTATTAGTTACAAACACGTTATGAATATAAACTCAGTATCTGCCTTGACTAAACCAATCAAATCATTATCTGCTCCAATTATATAGTCAGCATCTGCCCTGAACGAGTGATCACTATCTAACAGAAGTTTACCAATTCATTTTGGTGTATTTTGGCCTCCCTTAAGCTATAATTTTCATTACCCATGTTTTCACATGATGCATTCACTATGACAGCTCTTGAACATTTGGGAAACAATGTGACCCTAAAACTTCGGACCAAAAAATAGAAACTCAAGATCTGATTGTTATAACACATCACACACCCCACTTAATGTTTGAAATTCTGTGTTATATTACCTGGTCAAAGTGCAAGTATACATGGTAGAACATGTAAATGAACAGAAGTATTCTGGCAACCTGCAGATAGAACATCTCAGTAAGGATGTACAAGAATAAGGATTTTTATGTTTTACATAATGATATTTCAAAACAGGATCAGACGAACACAAATATATTCCAAGTTGCAACGAATTAACCCACCAGCCATGCAAAGAATATCACAACCCCATTTACAAGATAAGCTCTGGATCTTTTCATTCCAGCTGCATCAAGATACCTGAGAAAATGCAAGGTGTGAATTAGCAAAAACAATTATTTGATAACTTTAATTGTGCTAAAATATTAGATTAGGATTACCATCTCAAGTTTATCCCTGGAGTTGTTGTCTCAGACACAAGGACCATGTAAGTATAAAGCTGTCCCTCTCCACTCAACATTGCATATGCTACTGCTACCAAGGAGATTAGATGATGAATCACCTGAACCAAAGTTGATATGAACATGAGTTAAATCCTAACCACAACCGAAAGAAAACATGAGGGTGAGGGAACAAAACTCGGCTCAATAGTCATGCCCAGTTGGGTTCATATCACTTGAAATGACTTAAATTGTACATTCTCAACTTAATAATAAAGTATAGCCTTATATTCTTTTGAAGTTAGAAGATATTATCCTTACATACTCATATCCACCAAGAGAAGGATAAAACCAAAATATCATCCCAAGGTCAACAATGAAGTATCCAACAGAAATCTGCAACAAGTTAAAACATAAAAAGGCTTTTAGAACAGCATATATCGCACAATACAGACAATAAACATAGAAAATAAATAAATTAGATTGTTAGAATGTACACAAATGAAGTAGCCAGAACCCTTGGGCAAAAATTTACAGCTAAAAGGTCCTGAACATCAAGCAGAACAAATGCATTCTGATTTCAGTCACTGATTTACACTAAGTAAAACTTCCCATCCAAACTATCTATAGAAAAGGTTAGCTACATGTGTATTATTATTATCAACGATTTCCACAAGTGGTCAAATTAATTCTAGAAGAGCTACATATCCCAGGAACCTTGACATAAATAAATGCATTCGAGTTAAAAACTTATTACTTCTCAACACATTTTGTTTTCAAATTGAAAAATTCACGTACTGGTTCTTCAATACGCAGTATGGTAGAATATCCAGGTGGTATTTTCTATTTACAAATCTTGTCAACCTTGGTTCCATAGTAGCAAGTCGTAAAGATGGGAATAGATTCATCATTCACAACCACCAATGAAAGATTCCTCAAGAAGTTAAACAATTCATTTAATCTCCGCTGGTCATGTGAAATCAAGAGGGAAGTCATTTAAAAGGCATAGGCACATGAGCCAGAAAGAAGGAAGCTGATTTCATGATGATTGGGCAGTCAAGAGGTGATAACTTTCCCTTTTCATGTACATAATTGCCTATAATCCAATCACAATCTCCATTCCACTTTTTTCACTCTCTAAAGCCAGCAGAAGCCCTAAGCTCCTTTAATTAACATAGACGGTAGCAAGAGACGCAAAAAATGGTTATCCCATATCAGCTTAGTGTGAGACACAGAACTCCTATACAAAGCAAAGTTCAGCCTTGTCGCTAAAATAACTTCTAGGAGTGGGTTCTCCTCTACATCAAAAAGGCAGAGCTCTCAACCTCTCATAATCTCAACCAATTATTTCATTGTATTTCTAGTAGATCTCAGTCATCCAAAGCAATTGGAATAACGTGACATATCAAATAAATTAAAATATAACCTAAGCGTGACAGACAGGAGAAAGGAGATCATAAAAGAGAATGCAAAAGACACATAACATAAACTAAATACTGCGCATTAGCAAAAATGGGGCAGGTTTCAAGAGCTAAAAGCTGATGCTTGGACTTAAACTTCTTCTCAGATGGCCCTCCACCAAGGACTTCAGCATTTCAGATTGGTTTGTGAGAGTCTAGAAGATGCTTTCCCCTGATTTATCCAGATTTTTGCATGAAAATCCTAAACTCCATCAAAATAAAGGTTTGAGAAGGCTTACCCATCAATGCAAGTCCCTATTGCACTTGGCCAAAAAGAATGATAAATGCATTTATAACGCAATAGTCCTATCAGAAATCTATAAATTGTTTTACTTGACGAGTATACGCACTTCAAAATAAGAAGATAGCATCTCTATATTGATCCATTAGTCCGACATCTAAGTAATGGAGGGACATCATTATAATCTAGTTTCTTTAGTTCTGATTCCCTGAATTGGCATGGCTCATCATGATTTCTCGCTTATCATCTAGTTATACAAGTATCCTCACTGTTTATGGTATTAGTGTGTCACCTTACAGTATTGGTGTTACACGCCAGCTTTTGAGTCATTTATCATTCCACAATATTTCTCAACAAAAAATCAATGGTAGTCAGTATACCACAAATTACCAAAAACCTGCATAGCATGCACTACTATTAAATAAATAAAAGCCAACTCATTACACTTTATTAGGCGAACAAGATTTATAGAAATGACTTTAAAATTAAAATAGATATTTCTATATGCGATTATGGTTTTTGGAAGCATAGATCACAAGATGGACAAAAGATACAAGTAAGGAGAAGAGGAAATCCTCATAATGTATCTATCAACTTTATTTCATCCGAAAATTACTTATTTTGTGTTTAAAACAACAGACATATTCTAAAATATTATTGACTTCGAATTGTTTGTGTTGATAAAAGTAGGCATGTTTAAACAAGACATGTTTACTATCAAGGACTCTATCCTTCAAACCATGCAAATCCTCTATACCACCACAACTCACAAGCTGTATGACTTTGATTAAGGAATTACTCAACTCGTGCGTTACACCCTTGATCTACTTCACATGACAGTTGTATTAAAGGGGGAAATCCAATAGGAACTTCAAAGGGATAAGAGAACAACAAAAAGAACCAAAGCATTCTTACCCCCAGCCCAAATGTAGACAATGGAGATGTTCGAACGGTGAGGTCAGTGAATTGGTTCTCAGAATATAGACTTGAGCAAAATACAAAGTACAAAGACATAGTCGTAATGAAAATGGCATGAACAGTTGATATAGCACTGCAAAAGAACAAACGAATCTTCATTAATATCTTAAACCGTGAAAAAAAAATGATAGAGCTTTGAGAGAATAGAAGATCCAGTCACCGGTTATTCCACTCAATACGTTGGATTTTTGAAAGGCTTGAATAGCTCTTAAAGTAAACTGTACTGATCAGCTGTGTAAGATCATAGACCTGAAAGACAACAACTAAGAGATAAACATAAGATCATAAAATAAAATACATATTACAACATCATTGAGATTAGAATGACTTTATAACGCCATAAGAGCATAGTTAGAATAACAATATACCATCTTGCAAGTGAAAATGCCACCAACAATTGAAGTATATGGAATCAGAGGGTCAGCTAGTAAATATTCCTTCACAAATAATTCAGCCTGACTCTGATATGACTTAAATGCCATCATTTCTTTAGAACTCAGCATCGCACCTCCAGCCTTGGTCGATAAGTCTTCTAAAGATTGTACGTGCTTGTTTGCACTCACCTTTTCTCGAGTTCCCTATAACATGATTTAATACAAGCTTCAGGAGAAGATACAAAAAGCTTGCAGCTATAGATAAATGCCAGCATGATTTGGCTAGACAAGAAAAATCATTACTGAGTCGTCGCATTATACTGGGGCAAATAACGTGAAACAACAGCATTAACCATAGGCTTGATAAATTCAACAAAAGTAGGATTTTGCTACGTGAAAATGCAAATATTATGTGAAAGCAGTATCGTGGAAATTAAAATAACACGTCCCCAAACAATCAAAGGAAAAAAAATATTAAAATCAACCGGCAATGACATTACAGCCCAAGAAACTAGGGGGGAAAAATCATAATATGTTCCTTTAAAGCTGAAAGATCGACAATATATGATTGCAATTGAGTCGGCCCAAATTAGTAACCTAAATCCTAACATATTACTTCTTTCGATATCACTATAGCTGATGAATTCTAGCACAACAAAAGGAGCATGGAAAAGGAAAACATAGCAATAGCTTCAGGTGCAAAATACAAAGCAATGAAATGGAAGCACATAGACCTCTCAATCAATCACATTTGAGTCCATGCAAGATTGTCAAAGCAAAATATACTGCAATTTCCCAAAAAGAGCAATTGGGTACACTGCACGGGCATTTTAGGAAGAACCTAACGCATTGTTTCCCGTAAATAATAATATTCAATCAGTTTCCAGAGCAAGCCACAGTAAAGGGAAGACCATCTGCAATATATTCCCCACCAGGGAGTTCTATAGGAGATAGAAACGGGCAAAAGAGAGGGATTTAAAACTGCAAATCCCTAAACAGAAAACCGTTGCTAAACATGAAAGAGGCATGACTGAAACAGAAGGAGAGTTATGATGCGTTCGGGAATCAAAAACAGAAAAAAAGAATCCGCTTTGGGCATCATAATGGGATGATAACACTATAATCGCGGAAAGCAAAAAGGTTCTTTCTCATTTGAGGGAGCGAGAGAAAGAGTGTGTTACCCGAATTGAAGAAAAGTCTCCGGTAGTTGCTGGAAAGTGAATCGTTTGGTGGGGGGAGAGAGAGAGGAATGGCAGGGAGCTTGGTGCTTACGGGGCGAAGAAGTCACACAGGGGATGAGAGAGAGAGAGAGACGTTGGCTGAAGAAAGCAAGCAGATTGATGGTGCTTCGCTGTCACGTGAATGGGGAAGGAGATTGGCCCAACATCAATCAAATCAAATAAAGGATTGATTCCCATCTATTTATTTATCTAATCTAACCCACCATCCGCTTTGCTCTCTATCTCCATTAATGTTTTTTGTTTTGTTTTTTAATATCTTCATTAATGTTTTATTGTGCCATCCATATTTTAATTAATATACGAGAAAAATTTTATCTTATAAAACGAAAAAAATAATTTTTTTAAGAGAAATTGAAAAAAAAAGATTTTAGAATTATAAAAATGCAGATAGGGACCCTTGACAACTTCACTTTGGATTTTGACAAATAGTAAAGTTGTCAAGGGTTCTTATCTGCATTTTTATAATTTCAAGGTCTTTTTTTAATGTGATTCTCTTTTTTGAAACTGATTTTTAATGTGATCTCAGATCACCCTTTTTTTTTATACACTGGCTTTGTTTTTTTTTCTTAAAGGGTTAAGACAGAAATTTGTTTTAAAAATTTTTACTCAAAAGTACAAGGTGTCCAAAAACTTTTTTGAGTTTTTTTAAATTTAAAATCATAATAGTTCCATCGCCTGCTATTAAAAAATACTAATAATCAATGTTACTATTTTAAAGATAAATGTTGTTTTTTAACAATATGGAATAAAATTGTTATAATTTTTAATTTTTGAGATAATATTAATTTAAAAAATTCTAGATACCTAATATTTTTAAGTAAAAACTTTTAGAATAAATCTATATCTTAATTTTTCCCTTAACAAATAGAGTCGATTTTATTAATTACGGAAGAACCAATGCAACGTAATACACGGAATGTTGGGCAAAGAGGGGGAAAAAAGCACACGGAAACATGCAACTTAAGCAAATCAGAAATACAACAAATACACTTATGTATATGAATAATGTCAATTGTATATGAAGAAATATTTTAATAAAAAAATTAAATGTGACTTGTGAAAGTTAGTTAACATATAAAAAATTTTCTGCCTGCTGACAAAAAAAATTACAAAAGGCCAAGTTATATAGACTTGACTTTAATTAATTTTTTAGCTCCGTGATTTGAGTAATAGAATAAATAATAAAACTTTTTATAATTAAATTAAATTGGATAATAAATTAATTCTTTCACTGCACTATTCTATTATACCAATATATTCACAATATAATTTTATAAAAAAATATTTACTTTATAATATAATAGGTATGTGAATTATGATAATAAAAAATGTTAAAACAAGTCAAGTAGCATGAGAAGCATGAGAAGAATCGCAGCAATCTTATGAAATCATAAATCAAGGGATAAAACCTTTTTATTAAATATCTTGCATTATCATCCCAATACCTGTCATTGCAATATTTTTAAAGACGGCTGGGAAAAAAAATAAATTAAAGGTTCCCAGCAAATAATGGTTTAATTATTATTTATATTTTCAGCAAGATTCCGTTTTATGCTTTATTTCTTTCTTTTTTTTGGTTTCTTTTAATATATGTGCGTGTGTGTCCCTTCATGTGACTAACCCTTCGTAGTCCATGGATGTTTTTCTAATTTCCTAGACACCGACATCTCGACAAGAATACAAATATGTACGACGTGCGATAATAAAAAATATTATTAATGCAACATCCATACACACATACACTCTTTTTTTTTATCATTTTATTAAGATGGACGTATTATTTTATCTTTTATTTATTATTTTATAGATTATAATAATATATATAATAAATAGATGTGAGGTTGGAATTTTAAGGAGAAATTAATGAGACTGTAGATTTTTTTTTTAACTCCAATAAAAAATACTATAAGTGTTTTATAAATAGTACATTAATTTGTGAATAAAGAAAATTATTATTTATAATAAATAAGTATTGTCTTTTGTCAAATATCATTTTTAATCATGCTTATCATAGAACATTTAACATATTCAATTGCCATAAGGGCTACTTGAGAAGAATAGATAAAATAAGAAATAAAATAAATTGAAATACTATCTCCGGTCCTAATTATAAGAGCTAATTGACTAATTTGAAGAGATTAAGAAAAGAAGTTAAGTTAGTTATTTGTAATAAATATGTATTGTCTTTAATAAAATATCATTGCTAATCAAGTATATTGGTTAGAACTACCATTGTTAGAGGGGCTACTTTGAAAAAAAAAGCATAAATTTAGAGACAAGTAGATTGAGATCTTATATTTAGAACCAAGATTAAAGTCAAATAATGTTTTATACTAAGGACCAGAGGTAGTATTATACTAATATTTAGAATCAAATTAAATTTCTAATTAACTCCTATATCAAGTATTAATGTTGAATTAGAGAAGGATATATATATATATATATATATCTCTTCTTTCTGATTCTTATTATAAGATATTTTTAACCATCTCGCTGAAAATAATGGTTTATGATTTATTGCTTTCTTTTTAGGTTTTTTTTAATTACGTTCCTTCGTGTGTAATTCCCTCACAGTCCATAATGGTTTTCTAATTTTGTAGCCACTAACATCTCGACAAGAATACAAATAGGGAAAAATACTAGAAAATACCCTTAAATATATGAAAACCTAGATAAGTGCATGTGAAAGCAAACTCCATATCAGACCTAGGGTACTGATTTGGCATTTGCAAATGTTAGCCAAAGATGGAATTGCCTCTAAGGAAAATTTAAAAAAAAAAAAAAAAAGACGGAATGCGGGAGAGGTTACTTGCACTGTGTCGTTTTTGTGCCCACATCTCTGCGACACAATCACCAGTTGTCGTGAGGGGAAGGAACATCATGCCTATGAGGAACTGTTTCGACCGTCGTGAGGGTGAGAGGAAGCGGCATCGCCTTCAAGGGAACATCATAGCTGTGAGTGGAGTAGTCGCTGTCGGAGGAGCACTGTTAGTGTGAGGGGAAGATCGTCACCATTACTGGGGTCTGGTAAGTTGATTATTTATTTATTTGCACGGTGGTTGTCGTTGGGCAATCAATTACATCAGACATGAGAGATTTTGGAGAGTAATAAGGTTATTAGGTTGAACTTAGAGGTGTTCAAAGGCCGGCCCGTCCATATCGGCCCGTTCCGGTCTCAGTCTTATTGGGACGGGACGGACCTGTCCGAATTTTTCAGGACGGGACAAACCGGGACGGGACGGGGTCGTCCCGTCCCGGTTCCTTTTTTTTTTAATTTTTTTAATTTTTTTATCCTATTTATATAATATCATTTTTTTTCATATTTTTTTTAAGATTTGAGACTATTGTATGGAACTATAAATATATTTATTTAGAGTTTTTTATATTGTTGATGATTAGAATTTTTAGCAAGTTTTTATTGTGTTAAAAGCTTTTGTTTAGAGTTTTTAATGATTATTAAATGTAATATTTTGGGCTTTTGTTGAACAATCTATAGGCTATTAAATATCACTTACATTTCCAGATCTTCTATTATATCAGTACCACTTTCTTTCTTTTTACATGCTACGTCTAGATGGCCATGCCTCTCATTATACTGAAAAAAGTTCTCAATCTCACCATTATCAACTAAATCTATTAGTGTCTTCTCATCAAAACTTAATTTATATTTCATCTCACAATTATTACCATCAAATCCAAACCATAATGATATCTTCCCTCTCAAATCTTCAACTGTAATGCCTTCTTTTATGCTCCTTAGCCTCACATTACCCCCGTTATATTGAACTCCACCTTCCTTGTTAACTACAAATGTCTCTCCAACATGAAAATAACACAAAAGTTCCTTCAAAGAGGTTGGGCCACCCAAGCTAATGCCTTCTGCCATGCTCGAATCTGCAAAAACATAATAAACAATATACATTATTCACTTTCGTCACTGTCTGTAACAGAACCCCACTTCCTCCCTTACCAACAACACATTAGTTTTTCACAAGTTTGCCTTATATGTTAACTACACACTTCATCGTCTCCTCACTATTCATGCTCATGCTTGCCACCCATGCTAATGCCTTCTGCCATACTCAAACAGTAAACAATTGAACCCTATATCGGACACCAACGAAGTAATTTGCTTAACACTTTCTACCAATGCAGACCCACAAAATGAAAGACCAAAACCTATGAATGAAGTTCTTTGCAACACCAAAAAATAATAACCCAACACCTTCATCTCTTAAACCACCTAAAACCCACTCACCCATATACACAACCTGCCGAAATAACGACCATCAGGAGAGGAGGAAGAAGAAGTTGAACTTCAGACAGTATTAATGACTTTAAAATTAAAATTACCTTGCCTTTCTTCAACAGCTTCTACTGATTTTCATTCCCTCCTTTGCCTTCCCACAAGCTCCCCGGGTCACAAGCTTCATTCTGTATTGTCTTTCTTTTTGTGCATTTATCTGGGCCAATTATGTTTTTGGCCAACATTTGCAAATGCTAGATCAGTACCCTAGGTCTGATATGGAATTTTGCTTTTCACATATTTAAGGGTATGTTCCTGTCTTTTTCCCATACAAATATGTACGACTTGTGATAATCACCTTCAATATCAGAAATTATTAATGCAAAGTATTGTGTAGATTATTATTTTCTTAAAAAATAATAATATATATAATAAATAGAAATAAAGCTGGAGAACTATTGAATTTTAAGGGAAAATCAATGAGACTTTAGATTTTTTTTAATTTCAAGAAAATATATTAAAAGTAATTTATAAATAGTATATTAATTTTTGAATATTAAAAAAAATTAGTTAAGTTAGTTATTTGTAATAAATAGTATTATCTTTATTAAAATATTATTGTTAATCATGAAACATTTAACATGTTCAATGGTTACTTTAAAAAATAATAAATAAAAATGAGAAACCTTCCCGGTTCATAATGGCTTTCTAATTTCGTAGCCACCGACACCTCGACAAAAATAGAGAAATGACCGTACGGTTATTAACCTTTTTTTTTTTTTTCCCCCAAGCAACATACGGTTATAATTATTAACCTCAACAACAAAAATTATTAACGATACTGCAATCAAACGCTACGCTGATATTGTGTGCGTGTGTGTGTGGTTTTTGGGTTTCTATTTTAAATTAAAATTATAGAATATAAATGAATGGTGATTGGTGAAAAGGTCCTATGTAAAATATACAAGTATTCTTTTACCCTTTTAATTTTATATAAGTTCCAATTTGATCTCTTAATTTTAAAAAATACTACCTCCGGTCCTTAATATAAGACCCTATTTGACTTTTATTTTGATCCTAAATATAAGACCTTAATCCACTTTGTCTCTTATATTTACTCAATTTTTTCCAAGATAATCCTTCTAATAATTATAGTTCTAGCTAATACACTTGATTAGTAAGGATATTTTAGGAAAGACAACACCTATTTAGGACAAATAACTAACTCAACTTACTTTCTTAATCTTCTCAAATTAGTTAACTGGCTCTTATAATTAGAACCAGAGGTAGTATATTTTTAGTAAAAGGATCAAACTAAAATATTATATAAAATTAAATGATCAAACATATATTTTTCGCCAGATATATAAGACCAAATTTCAAGTGATGATCATGATCAACATGCTTAACCCATGGAATGCTACAAGAGAGAGTTCAGATATAATTTTTCCCTTTTATAAAATTTAGATATCGTTTGTTTTTTTAACGATATCAAAGTTTTCTCTTCTTGGTTATCATAAGAATTTTTTTTTTTTTACTTTAATGTCATCCCGAAAGTTTAAAAACATAACAATTAGCAATGTTGTCCCATCTTATTAAAGAATTAGCAGTGACTATTAAATTATTAATATTGACTGTTAATATTTTTAACAATAAGAAATGATATTGCTTAATTTTAACACTTCTAAAATAATTTTAAATCCAAATAAACTTCCGAAACAATATTGCTGCTAAGTGAAAATTTGGCCAATCTATGCATTAATCCTATTACAGTAAAGATTAAAATTTGGAAATCTTAATGTTTTATGGTTTGACAGCTAGAGTCAAAGTTCATATGGGTGTCTTGGTCCCAAAAAATAAAAAGAAAGTTCATATGGGTGGGAAATGAATGATTAACGACATCGTGTGACGGAATGGAAAAAAAAAATTATGTTTGACGGTATGAATGTATGATTATATTTGGATTAATATGATTTTGAGTTCTTTAAATTTGTGCTTATTTTGATTTTGATCCCTTTAATTTCAAATCATATGTTTTAATCCTATAAAATTCATGAAAAACATGGAAACGGAGAAGAGAAAAGAAAATACCCCTCCTAACTTAAAGAAGAGAAAAACTATATTTAGTGAATAAGCATATATTTTTTGGCCAAAAAAATTATATTCAATTCTTAATTTAATTGTTAAAATTTAAGATATATTATGTCTTGGTATATCCATATAACTTATGGAATTTTTAGTAAATACTTAACGTTAATATTTTATTGAATGTCAACAACGTAACTTGATCATTGTTGAATTATTTTATAAATGTGAGTATGTGAGAGAGATCAATATTAATTTAAAAAAAGAAGAAGATAAAAATAGTACAATTACATAGTTCACCTGATTAAATAAAAATAATATATATTGAAGCTTTTATAATGGTATCAGTGAGGCCATATTGTGCAATTTATTGTGTTCACCATATTTCATTTATTACCTCCTTATGTATGCCCGGCCAATATGTAGATGAGGGGTATGGCCGATGGCCTGCTCTTTTAAATACGGGTATATATATGTTTATATTTATAAATGTTTTATGTATAATATTAATTAAATTTAGACAAAATCATGTTATTTCTATTTTATACATTTATGTAGAACTAAGTATTACCAAATAAAATTTGAACATTGTCGAATGGTTGGATCAAAAGTAATATGCAAGTCCTGGTGAAAAAAAAAAAAAACTAATAGGGAAGTGAGACTAATTAAACTTGTAATACTCCTCCAGTCCTTAATATAGGACCTAATTGCTGAGTTGGTTTTGATCCTAAATATAAAAATCATTTATTATATTTATTAATTTCTCTCTAAATATTCTCTCAACTATAATCAAGTAGAAGATGGAGAGGAGATATTAAGAAAGATGATTATAGTCTTTTACGAAAAACGTGTCATATTTTTATAATTAACTAACTTACCTAACTTTCTTAATCTAATCAAATTAGTTAAATGGGTCTTATATTAAGAACCAGAGGAGTATTTAGTTATCTATGATTTTTGTTGGGCAAAAAAAAAAAGTTATCTATGGTTTTTAATAATAAATTCGGTAACCATATATATGTGTGTGTGACATCAAATTTGGAAAGTAAATTACGAGCACATAATTATGATGAAGGAATAATAATGGAACTTAATTTTGATAATTAATGCTACTGGGGAGGACCATACCATATGATGAAGATTTGAGTATGGAATAGGTGTCCTCGACCAAAAAAAAAAAAAAAGAGTATGGAATATTGTCCTCCTTTAGCGGCGCTCGTGTGTCGTATTATTCATTGGGTTTCGGCGTCATGTTTTGTTTTATATTCCATCCTGTCTTCCCGCTGCTGTTTTATATTAAATAGGAGTATTATTTGTTTTGTGGGGCCAAAGGAAAATAATTAGACACAAATTATGATTTTAAAAATAATTTTATGATATATAAAATAATTATATAAAAAGAGTTTTGTCTTACATACTTGAAAATACTTTTTAAAAATGATTTTACTATAATACAAACACCCCATGGTTTTCAAATTTATTGCTATCTAGTTGAGGGTTAATATAATATTTCAGTTCAATTTGTTTGTCATCTTTTCTAAAATATTTACATTGATGGGAAGCAATTCTCATAAAAAAATAACTTTAAATTAATCAATATATATAATTGAAGGTGATAATTGAAAAAGATCAAAACATATTTATAAAAAATAATTAATTTTGTTGATATTTTTAAATTAGTTATTAGTTATTTAATGCTCATAGCTAACATATGTTTGTCTCCATCCCGCTGATTGCTGATGAATCAGGTCCCCAAAAAGAAAGGAAAAATTACTGTAGAGTCCCACAGAAAATATTTTACTACTAAAGGTCCCATGAACTGACAAAACAAACAAGGTCCAAAAAACCGGACCGAAAACTAAACCGGTTAAGATAGAGCTGGTAATACGGGCGAGCCCGCCGGTTACGGGCTGGCCCATGGCAGGCCTGAAAACCTGCGATTCAGTCTTTTTAGGACCGCCTTCTGGCGGGCTGGGATTTTTCCAACCCAGCCCGCTAGGCTAACCCGCCAATTTTTTTTATTTTTTTAAATAAAAATTTACTCAAATTCCTAAATATCTAAATAAAACATGCAAATATAGAAATTATAAAAAATAAAACATAGAATACAAAGTTTAAACTTTCAAATATCTCAAAATATTAAACATGATTACATAATCCATCCATCCAAAATGATTTAATAAACAACCAAATTAAAACATAAATCCAAATTAACAACGGTACAACACTACAAAGTTATAAACATAATGTGTCAAATGCTCAATCATGACTCATGATTGCTACATGGTGCGTTCCATTCAAAAGAAAAATTAAAAAAAAAAAAAGTAAAACGGGCTGGCTCGCCAACCCTGCAGGTAAGCCCGCCGCGATTACGGGCTTGGCAGTTACAAGCTTAAAAGATCCATTTTAAAACGATTCCAATTTTTATCAACCCAACCCGCCACTTCTTAGCAGGTTGGCGGGTTGAGCCCGCGAGCTCAACCTGTAACATCCTGAGTTTTATCGGGTTTTAATAGCCTATTTTGGGTTGATTTTGAGGATAGATTAGTGATTTAATCTTGATCTTGGTGTTTGGGTTGGATTTGAGGTTTGTTGGAGGAACAGGTGAACGTACCCCTCTCAGGGTATGTTCGCCGCGGCGCACCGGGAGTTTCAGAGGGGAGTGTCTTCTCGGAAAGGTTTGGCCACGGCGAAGTCTAGGGGACGCCGCGGCGAAGTTGTCGAGGTGAGCGAGGCTTCCCTTTCGGGAAGGTTTCGCCGCGGCGAAGGTAAGGGCACGCCGCGGCGAAGTTCTTCTGGGCGAGCGAGAGTTTCCTCTCGGGAAGCTTTCACCGTGGCGAAGTCGGGTTTTCAGGCTAGTAATCCCTCTCGGGATTAGTTCGCCGCGGCGAAAGGTCACGATTCTATATAGTCGCTGGAGGGTTCAGTTGTGCGAAAATTAGAAAATCTGAAGGAGGAGAGAGGAGCTCTGCTAGGGTTTCGGTTTTGAGGCTTGGGAAAGACATTTCTAAGGATTCATTACCTCAAGTAAGTGATTTTAACCTCTAATCTTCTTTCTTTATTGGAATTTCTTGGAATTTCTGAGGATTTTTGGTGGAACCCTAGGATTTTCTAAGTTGTGATGGAATGGAGGTTTTTGACCGATTGTTTTGAGTTTAATTGATTGCATTGGATTAGTTTAAGTATTTAATCGGTGTAGTTTTCCTGGATTTAAAGAATCTTGAATTTTTGGAGCTAGGGTTTATGGAAATGGATGATTTGGGATTGAGGATGATAATGTAGAGATTGATTTTGAGTTTTGTGAATTGGGTTATGTTAAGGAGGGTTAAATTGGATGTTTAATCGGTTTAGAATTGTTGTTGGAACCTTAATTGCTCAAATGGGATGTTTGGGTGTAGAATTCCATAGTGGGTCCTTGAGGTTGTGAATCTTAATTGATGTCTGGAAAGGAATTAAGGTGTTAATGGATTGGTATGACTTTGGAGTGTTGCCTTGATAGATATACCCTTTGAGTTGGGTAGAGTTCGGTGGGAGATAGGAATTTTGTATCCCCAAGTGTTGTTTTGGCCACATTATTAGTTTGAAAGCTAATATATGATGGTTGTGTGTTTGTGTGCTTGTGTAGACCAGTTGTGAGTCTTGGTGGTGCACGGGGCCACATCGTTGGTTTGTTGTTCCTTGCTCAGGCGAGAGGTAACCACTTTCCAATCCTTAGTACTTGCTTCTGTGGTATTGTGAGTAGATTTATGTTTTGTGCTCCAAATACTAATTGTGTTCAAACTATATGTTGTATATAAACAGGAAAAACCGTCTTGTGGGGTTTTGATTTATGATGAATGCATTTTTGGAATTGTGAAAGATATGCCACTGAATGAGGTTAATTGTGAAATGATTATTACTCTTTGATTATGATTTGAGCATGATGCATGATTTGGGATTTGGTGATAGTTTGATAGTTACTACCACGTGGTAAGGCCTCCATTAATGCATGATGGTTGGCTTAGTACGTCCCCCATAGTGAGGGATAGGCCTTTTGGCTCCCTACGTCCCCCAGAGTGAGGGATAGGCCTTTTATGGCTCCTTACGTCCCCCATAGTGAGGGATAGGCCGGCTTCGGCTCCTGAAAATCCCCCAAAGTGAGGGATTTGGTTAATGGGAATTGCATCATTTCACTCGCATGATTTATTGTGGCTATCTTGTTATTATATTACTTGTGAACTGCCCCACTTGACACCTCACGAGCACCTATTTAGTAGTACCTAGTATTGGAAAGGTTGGTTACTGGGACTTTGTCTCACCCCGTGGTTTACAATGTTTTCAGGTGAAGTTTCTAGGCGTGCGCCTTCGGGAAGAGACGCAGAGGCTTAAGCTTGGTTAGCTTTAGGCCTCTAGCCTTTGTTTATGTATGAATATGTTGTATATTGCCACAGTTAGGGGTCTTTGGTGATATTTTGATTGTTGATCTATTGTAAATTGGAGGATACGTTACCTCCTTGTTTTAGTTGGCCGGAGGCCATTGCTATTGTTTTATGGAACTTTGTTATACCTGGTGGAAAACAAATTGGATGGGCTGATTTTTGGATGTATGTTGTTACCCGGGTCAGAGGCTCGGAGGCCCAGTGGATTATGATTGAATGAATGATTTCACTTGCATGCAACGGTTTAAATGTGAATTCAAAATTATGCAAATTTCTTCCTACTATGGTAGTTCATTTAACAGCTCTCCTTTTCTACCATAGTAGAGGTTTTATGATGAGTTAAAATGTCTTGAGGTAGAGGGTTTTTACACAACCCATATTACTGGCTCTAGGTCAAGGTACTGATTCAAGGGTTAATGGGTCAGATTGGGGTCAGACTGGGATCAAACCGGTAATAATTAAAATAACAAAATTTAATTAAAATGTATAAAATATTCATATTTAAATTTGAAAAAATAATATTTAATTTTATTTAAAATATACAAACTATATTGTTCATGCATATAAATGATTTTTTTCTTTTCATTTCTGATGTGACCCTCTTTCTTTCTTTCTTTTTTTAAAATTCTCTCTCCTCCTTTTTAGTTTGAGTGTTTAACATGCCAGATATAGTAGAGGGCATGGGCTAATAACTGACAGCCTTTTTTTAGCCTTGCATTCATTCTTGAACTTCGAATAGTGTCTTTGTCTTCATTCTTCTTCTTCTTCTTTTTTCTTTTTCAATTGTGTCTTGTGCAGGTGACCATTACTTCTTCGTTCTTCATCACATGGTCTTACTTCTTCAACTTCAAGCAACTTCCATGGTTTCTCTCTTCACAGATTTGGTCAGCTCTTACAAAGGAGGACGATGGCAATGAAGTAAAATGACAATGACCATCTTTTTCCCTTCTCCTTGCCTTCATTTCCTTACTCCTTCATATCTGACCTTTGACCTCTAACCTCCGTCCTTCTCTTCTCCTTCTCCTTCCTCCTCTTCTTCTCTTCTGGATAAAAATACAATAGCCCAGTGCAAACCGCCAAACCATCAGGTTACTCTGGTTTTTACCAATTCACTTCGGTTTAAGCCAGGTTATATCGGGTTGGTTTTCTCTCGGTTTAAGAGGTAAACTAGACCAAACAATTGGCTGGTTCACCGATTTTGGGTCTAAACCGGCCGGTCCGGTCCGGTTTTTTATACAATGAAAACAAATCTAAAATCCCTAGGGACCTAAGTGTGAATAATCTGAAACAATCAATTACAAATTTGCCCTTAATAACTAAAGAAAAAAAAATTCACCTATCTGTTTGAATCCCACCCTTCTCCTTCAACCCTCATCTCCTACTCCGTTGGCCCTGATCTCCTATTCCGTCGGCATCCTGCAACATGACCTCTCCACTGTTTTGACCAAGAGTCACAATAGTCTTGGTCCTCTCATGACAATCAAGGTCTTCCTCAAGAAGCTGTTCTCAAGGCCATTTCGGGTTTTTTATTTTATTGTTTTTGCTTGCAATTATTTAATTCATCATATATCAATTGATGCTTTGTTTCTGATAAAAATGGTAGGTTTTTACTGTCATAACCCCGGTAATGTAATAGTTAAATGTTTTGTTAATGGGTACATTGAAGGTTGATAATGTAACTGTATGACTTGTCGTTAACAAGTGATTGTGACAGGTTGATATGAAGGATAGAGCCGAGAATTAGGGCCGGCCCTTCAGGGCTGGCGGGCTTAAAAGGGCCGGCCCTCCAGGGCTGAAATTTTAAAAATACCCCAATTTGCTAAGCCCGACCCTTAAGCTACAGGGCCAGGGCCGGCCCGCGGGCTTTTGGCCCGTTTAAGAAAAAATACTATTTTTTATATTTATCATATTTTTATAAAAATATAAAAATAAACCAATGAAATTATTAATAAAAGACATAAATATGAATAAAATTAAGTCACAAATATAAAATATTATCATATATAAATATTCATCAATATCTAAGAACATCTAAAACATTCATTAACAAATAATAACATCTAAAAGTTTTATCTATAATGCAATTGTGTAATAAATAAACATTATCATTAATCTTTTGAAACTTCATCATCACTATAATTAATTATTTTTCTTCATAAGTATGCTTTTCTTTCGTAACAAAAATATCAAGTTTTTCTTCTTTATAAGAATTTTATTTTTACATTTTACAATATAACTATTATTTTACTTTAATGTGAGAAACATTGTTGTTAAAACTCATGAATTTCTAATTTAAATTATAGAATCACAAGTTATATAAGTATAAAAATATTCTATTATCAAATATATATATATATAGTTTAAAAATATCGATGCATATAATATAAATCAAATCATTATTAAAGTCCAAATTAACCCATTTTTTAAAAATTTAATTGGATAAATTATTGTCTAAAACTAAATTTAATTTTAAAATGATAATAATAACTAAATATTTGAAATATTATTAACAATGTAAAAAATTAATAACATTAATATTATATAAAAAATTTAAAAAATAAAAAAATTATAAAAGGGCTTAAAAGGGCCGGCCCTTTTAAGCCCTCGGCCCTCCAGGGCCAGCCCTCCAGGGCTTATTTCTCATTTTAAGAGAAAAATATCAAGCCCGGCCCTCATAATTTCAGGGCCTAAAAAGGCCGGCCCGACGGGCTCGGCCTGTTTTCCCGGCTCTAATGAAGGATGACAACCTCAAGTGGGAAGCATTTGTTCTGTTACCTCCATATAAGAGAATAATTTATTAATGGTGTAGAAGATGAAATGCAATATGTTGGAGATGGTGTAGAACAAGAATGATAAAGGCTTGGGAGAAGTTAACAGAAAAAAAAAAAAACAATATGGTGAAAGGGCTAAAGAAATTAGAGTCCCACAGAAAAGAAAGAATCATATTGTTCCCTTCCACACATGATGTGCTCCGGGATACTATATGGAAGTTTGCAAGCACTTAAAGAAAAGTGAAGATAAGATGAAAAGGCTGAAAAGAATTGGTTTTGATAAATTGTCAATTAATGCTTGCTGATTACTTATCATTCACTACTGTCAAGGTTGTTAATGCCTACTGATTACTTATCATTCACTTCTGTTAAGGTTATTAATACCTGCTGATTAGTTGTCTTTCACCACTCTCAAGATTGTTAATGCCTGCTGATTACTAGTCATTTACTACTGTCAAGGTTGTTAATGCCTGCTGATTACTTGTCATTCACTACTGTCAAGATTTTTAATGCCTACTGATTACTTGTCATTCACTACTGTCAAGATTTTTAATGTCTGCTAATTACTTGTCATTCACTACTATCAAACTTGTTCTTTTTTCTGTTTCTTTTTTGCAGAGAGATTATTTCTACCAAGTTCTTCGTAAAGTGAAGCCAGCACTATTTGACAAAAAGGACAAAATTGATGAGAAAGTCATGTGGGCAAAAGTACATGTGCAATCTAACACGTGAGTTGTTGTTGTTGTTGTGCACAACAACTAATTGTATTTGAACTTTTAGGAGATAATGTTCATTGACTAAAGTACTTGTATTTGTATTTGGACAAAATATAATGACAGTTGAATGTTAATTTATGTTAATGTGTATTGATATTGTTTACTAGTTATGAAGTTTTTTTAATGGCATTTATGTGTTTTGATAACCATGAAATTCTTCATTTCAAACCCGGATCATGTCTATAAATGAAGACTTAATAAAATTGGATAAATAAATGTTAATCATGATGACATGATAGGTATATACCATAGTCCTCTATGCCAGATCCATTTATAACTTCAACAGCGACTTTTGATAACCCGAGAAAAAGTAGTTAACAATCTCGACAGTGCCCTTGACAACTTACTCTGTGGGATATCACAACTTCTAAAAAAATTGTATTATCAGCACATATAATAACCTTAACAATATAATAAAAAGCATTTTGAAGTTATTAACAGCTTTAAGTGAATCCAATAGGATTACAGTAGATTTTTATTGTAGAGATTTATTTACAACCTCAATGGCGGCTGTTGACAACCCGAGGAGATGTGGTTGACAACCTCAACAATGTCGTGACAACTAACTCTATGAGATATCACAGCTTCTACAAAAATTAAATTATAACTAAATCATATCATATTACAACTTGCACACTAAAATCATGTATTGAGAAATCATTGAATAATATAAGTGAGAGAAATTGTCACTTTATATCAATAACTTAATTCAGACTGCCAATAACAACCTCCACGACGTCTAATAACAAGTTCATGACAACCTATTGACAAGTATAACAAAATGGAGATATGATATTATATCAAATTATAACTAGATGTCATTTACCACTTTATATATCTGTACAATATAACTACACCAAATTTATATTTTATCTATAAGGTCCACAAATGTACACTCATCAAAGGTTACTATAAATTTCATAACCATTCCATTACTTTCTTTTCCCCCAATTGGTGCTACCATTGTTCTAAATTCTTCATATGATGTGCCTTCTTTTATCATTCTTGTTCTCACACCACCTCCAACATATTACATTTCACTTTCTACACCATTAATAAATTGTCCCCTATATGGAGGTAACAGAATAAATGCTTCATACTTGAAGTTGTCATCCTTTATATCAATCTGTCACAATCACTTGTTAATGACAAGTTATACAGTTACGTTAACAACCTTCGATGTACCCATTAACAAGACATTTAATTATCGCATTAGAGGGGTTATGACAGTAACAACCTGCTATTTTCATCCATTTTCATCAGAAACAGAGCATTAATTGCTATCTGATGAATTAAATAATTGCAAGCAAAAACAATAAAATAAAAAACCCGAAATGGCTTTGAGAGCAACTTCTTGAGGAAGACCTTGATTGTCATGAGTGAACCAAGACGACTGTGACTCTTGGTGAGAATAGTAGAGAGGTCATGTCACAGGATGTTGATGGAGTATGTTGATGGAGTAGGAGATGAGGGCCGAAGAAGGAGGGTGGGATTCAAACATATTCATGAATTTTTTTTATTTAGTCATTAAGGACAAATTCGTAATTGATCGTTTCAGATTATTCACACTTAGGTCACTAGTACTTCAGAGTTGTTTTGCTATTTCATGGGACCTTTTAGCAGTAAAATGTTTTATGTGTAACTCTACAATTCTCCCAAAAAAAAAATCCTGATGATGAAGGAATGGAGAATATCCTCCACACAATTCCTTGCAATCCAACGGTATTCTGAAAATTTAATTCTAATTTTGAGAATTCTGAACCTTCTTCTGAACGGGACAGATTCGTCGCTGCAAATTTGAGATGGCGAAGTCGCAGAAGAAATTTGAGGGAGCTCCGATGATCATAGCAATGAAAGGCCATCCGGGCACAGGCAAAAGCACTCTGGCACATTCCATAGCCTCTTCCCTTCGTGTTCCTCTCATCGACAAAGACGATGTTCGCGACTCCACCGTGCCGCTCCAACACCTCCCCACACCCACTCCCACCTCCCTCCTCAACGACCTCTCCTACCACGTCATCTGGCAGATCGCCTCCACTCAGCTCCGCCTCGGCCTCACCGTCGTCCTCGACTCCCCACTCTCGCGCCGCGCCCACCTCGATAGCCTCATCCACATCGCTGACTCTGCCGGCGCGCGGCTCGTTGTCGTGGAGTGCAAGCCGAGCGACCAAGCCGAGTGGCGTCGCAGGCTGGAACGGCGCTCCGGAAGCTCCCATAAGCCGGCCACGTGGCGGGATTTAGAGAGGCTTCTGGAAGGGTACGGTGGGTGCACAGAGTACGATGTGGGTGAGGTGCCGAAGATGGTGGTGGATACCACCGCGACGGTTGGGTTGGAAGAGGTTTGTTCTGGTGTTCTAGAGTTCATAGCGTGTCATGGTGGGCCCTCAATGGGTTATCACCAATCCTCCAAAGAGATTTGGACACGTGTGAGAGACCCTTGATACGGGTTCCACCCTTTATTTTGCTTTTGTTATTTTTTGGCCAGAACCCCGGAATTTTTACTTTGAGTTTTGGCTCCACAACCACAAATTAATGTGTATATAAAAATGCTTATGACAAATATAAAAAAAAAAATCTTATCCCTATTAATTTGGGGTTCATTTCCCATTAAGAAAGTCAATGAAAAATTATTATGCAGGTGCGTATAGTTTTTAAAATGTTTCAATGGTATTTACACATACTCGCATTTGGTAAAAAGCCAACATTTGCTGGGTAAAAACTTTGTAATGATGCCAGTACATGGGATTATTCATCTTTAAATGACATGACTAAGCAACCGCAATAGCAATGATTCTATATGTTTGATGATAGCAACTAATTCATAACAAATCAAGGATTAGTAACAAAAATATAGGTATCGTTCAGTACGAAACATTAAAAATAAGAGATAGGACTTGAAATTGTCATCGAGTCGTCAGTTTTTGGCAGCATGTGCCTGGGCCTTGAATCATTCTCAACCAAACCCTTCGGTTAGTTCTTTTCTCCAGGCTTAAAGCCCAAACCATTGGGTATAAACCCATATCTTCTGATCCATGTCCATCACCCTATTGATCTTCTTTTCAGGAGAAGGCCAAGAGAGTAACCCACTGGTGGGACCTACTTCCCCTTTGCAAATGAACACACTCTAACGTTGGCTCTCAAAAGTCTAATGCTAGAGCTACAACATTTTCTTAATTATAACGGCAGATAATAACGACCTTAGATTATAAGACGAATCAAACTTACAACATCCCACTTATAAGAAAACTTTTACATTACTGAGTTACAACGTCATCGAAGTCTAGCAACAACGTTAGATGAAGAAGGTTTTTCTCATTTCAAAGTTTTGATAACATGTTTGATTTGGAAGGACAAGCTTGACTAGTAATTATAAGCCTGAATACACTAAGAGTTCCATTGAAAAATAAGTCAAATGTTATGAACATGTAGGAGGTGACGTGGTGTGCAAAGCTCTCTTCTCAATAGCACAAACGGCTATATCAACTTGCCAAAGCGATGAAAACATGCCAGCATTACCTTATTTTACATATTATTTTTAAATTTTAAACTAAAAAAATTATGCAATATAAAAAGGAGCAAGAATTGGATCATTTTGATCAAATCTAGATAGTCTAGATGTCGTCAACAACATCGTTGTTGACCAAGAGTTTGAACCAGAAAAATATCGCATGATTGTCCTCTTGAAATACAGATAACCTAGACTGAATTTTAATTCAACCTAACTAATTAAATCAGACATTTAATATATTGAATTCATCTTTAACTCATATTTATGTCTCATTTTTTTCACCAACTATATTTATGTTTCATTTATTATTTCTTATGTGATAAAAAAATTAAAATTAAATGCTCATGTGATAAAAATAGTCAAATTTTTAATAAAAAAGTAAATATCTATCACTTTTTTTTTTTATGTAATACCTATTTGAGATTTGAGTATTATGATATCCATTTTAAAAGTGTTTTTCATTTATATGGACTCAAACTTCAAGACCTTCCACTTATCAAGTCTTTTTCTTCATGAGAAATTTTTGTGAAAATGCTCTTTAAAACCTATCTATATAGTATCTCCGGTCTTTAGTATAAGAGCTAGTTTACTTTTATTTTGATCCTAAATATAAGGTCCAAATTCATCTTGTCTGTCATTTTTATCCATTTTTTTAAAATATAATTCTTGTATAATTATAATTCTAACTATATACTTGATTACCAAGAATAATTGAGGAAATATAACACATATTTATTACAAATAACTAACTTAACTAGTTTTTTTAGTATACTCAAATTAGTCAACTAGATCTTATATCGAGCATCAGAGGTAGTGTGTGAGAAATTTTGAGAGAATTTCTTTCTATCTTGACCTCATGATGATAAATTTATTGCCTTTTTAGTGATTAATAGCGTCATATTCTGTTTTATTTTATAATTACAATATTCTCTTATGCATACAAGAATATCATACTATTTTTTAATCATCATTAATTAGTCATAGGGAGCCAAATTTTGTCAATGATACGTACGTAGTCTAACATTTTAATTAAGCGACTACACTATATTTATTACTACTATTATAAATGAAGGGAGCAACATGATAAATTATAAGTTATATACTATCTCCGTCCTTTATTATAAGATCTAATTTTTTGAATAGGTTTGCCTTTTTTTGTAAAATCTATTTTGAGTTTGTCTGAACACTTAATACACTAAATCCTATTTTACATCTAATTTAATGCATTTAATACATTTCATTTCTTCATTTATCTTACTGTTACTCTCTCATATTTACCCATTTATATATAGGAGTATATTCAGAAAAAAAATTACATTTGGTACATATTAATTGCTTTTAATTAATTTTAACTGTTTTCTTAAACCGCGTAATTTAGTTAAAAGGATTTTATAATAAGAAACGGAGTAGTACTTCTCTGGTCCTATTTATAGGGCAGAGAGAGAAGTTTTTTTGTTGTCTTATTTATAAGTCACTTCATTAAATTTTTATCATGAATGTACTATATTGTCTTTTATTTATTATAGTATAGATAGTTATTTTTTTTTAAAGATGTATATATCAAATAGGGGTAAAGTTAGAAAGTTGATATATTTTAATGAATAGTTAATGCATTTTAAGGTTTTTCTTAATCTATGTAAAACATATTGAAAGTGTTTTATAAATAGGAGTAGAAAATAGGAGTAGAAGAGTATATGTACACACACAAGCTCACTTGTGACAATATCATTACAATTTTATTACATTTTGAAATTATTGTTTCAAACGCATAAATATGGGTGAAAAACACGAAAACTGGACCAATAAAACAACGACATGAGCACATTTCAAAGTCAGAATCAAAATCTGCATATACTGCTCTATAAATTCATCAGGCCCCTCTTCTTCTTCTTCAATACCATCGATCAACTCAAATTCATTCTCTCTTTCACTTGAAGAATTTCTTCTGCTTCAAGAATCAACAATGATGGCGAGACGACCGAGACAGAAGAACAGGAAGCTGATCGCCGACCCCAGAACCAAGCATACCACCTTCTCCAAGCGCCGGTGTTCCATCTTCCAGAAAGCCAGCGAGCTCTGTACTTTGTGCGCCGTCGAGATGGCTCTCGTCATCTTCTCTCCCGGCGGCAAACCCTACTCGTTCGGCCATCCTTCTACTGATGCAGTAATCGACAGACTCATCACTGGTTCTGCAGATCCCATCCTCCGTAATTCTTCTGAAGAAGAAAAGGCCCAGCGAGAAGCGATCATGGCGGAGCTGGACAAGGAGTACAGCGATCTGAATGCGCAGTTGAAGGAAGAGAAGGAACGAGGCAAGGAGCTGAACCAGGAGATGAAGAATCTTCCAGATATCGAGAAGATGAGCAGAGATGAGCTGATGAAGTTGAAGGAATCACTTGAAGCTCTGAGAGTGAAAATACGCAGTCGTAAAGAGGAGCTTTTGGCTGGGAAGGGTACTGGGGATGATGATGATCTGAGATTAACGTTGGGTGGTGTATTTTCTGGAGGAGAAGCTTCTTCTTCAAGCTCTGCAAAAACTGATCATCATCATCAGGCCGGAGAAGAAGATTTTTCTGCAAATGCCGACGATGGAGATGATGGTGATCTTAGTCTGAATCTATCACCTTTTGTTCCCGGTGATGCATAAGGCATTGAAAATACATCAAAGGAGTCTTGTATTTAGCATTTGAATAAATAAAATAAAATAAAATAATAAATCTTGATTATATAATTCTGCTATCTGATGTAATATATATAAGATACAAATAATCGAATTATTATTACATAGATAAAAATTAAAGTTTATTAAAATGGTCAAAGGCACGTGAAAAATATATCCCAAAAAATATACTTTTATTTATAGAGAGAAAGAGTGAGAAAAATATATATGAGAGAATATATGGAAAAAAGAAATAAGAGAAGGTCTATAAAAAAAAGAGAAGATAAAATATAATCTTTAACCGACATATAGTAATTAATGCAGATCCATGTACCCCTCTTAAGTTACTCGTAGAAAGAGGTTTTGGTCCCAGTAAGTCACTTAAGTCATTTTTAGTATGTTTGATGTTTATTTTCTAATTTCAATTTTATTTAATTGTGATTGGAAAGAGAGAAAAAATGGAGAGATATGAAAATTATTGGTAAACGGAGAGAGAGAAAAAACTTTAATAAGGATAAAATTAATTTTTTTTTCAATTTAATACATTTCTTGACATGTGAGAATATGTTACAAATGATTTATATTAAGGAGTAAGGTGGTAACTAGTAATGGTAAAAATGGAAAAAAAAAAAAAAGAATTAAATTTTCAGATATATACAGAGTATAACTTATAAAAATTTAAAAAAAAACTTATAAAAAAACCAACCCTACCCAAAAAATGGTAAGATCGAGAGGGAGTATTTGCTAATATAAAATAATTAGTTTGTAGGCTGAAATAATTACGTTTTTGCACTTTTACTTAAGAAATCAAATTTATTGATCTTGGATTCTCTTGACTGACGTTTCCATGTTGATTTTGTTAAAAACTAAATAAATAAATAAATAAAAAACGTTTCCATGTTGATTGAAGAAAGTCTCCACATCGACTTGCTTCCAGTTTCCAAGTTAAAACAATCTAAGGTGCGTCTTACATTTATGAACCAGACTCACTAGGCTGGTATTTTTTTAAGATAACAAAGCAAGGTCATGTTAAATATTAATGAAAAAAAGACACACAAAAATAATTAGGAATACAAATGAAGAAAGTACATTAAATTTTTAGATGAACACAATTGCTAGTATTTATAGAATACGATGTAACAATTATTCTTTTTTCCCATTTTATCCTCCCTTTTATTTTACATTATTTTAAATCTTAATTATCTTTAACAACTGTATTATTAAAAATATATACGTAATAATTATACATTAAAATTCGAAAGAGGATTTATATTTAATAAACCAATGGCTTCCCCTTCAAATCTCATAATCCTCTCTCTACATATCCAAAATTTGAATGAAAGGTGAAAAGTGCTTATAAATACTTTTATGTAAGTCTAGACAAAATTTCTTCAGTATATATATTTCATATTACTTTCGGTCTTAATTATAAGAACCAGTTGACTAATTTGAGAAAATTAAAAAAAGAAGTTAAGTTAGTTATTTGTCATAAATGGATGTTTTCTTTCCTAAAATACCCTTGCTAATTAAGTACTCCTCCGGTCCTTATTATAAGATCCCATTTGACTTTTTATTTGGTCCTAATTATAAGACCCCAATCCATTTTGTCTCTTATATTTATGCATTTTTTTCCAAGATAATCCTTCTAAAAATGATAGTTTTAACCAATATACTTAATTAGCAAGGATATTTTAGGAATGACAACACTTATTTATTATAAATAACCAACTTAACTTACTTCATTAATCTCCTCAAATAAGTCAATTGGGTCTTATAATTAGGACCGGAGGAGTATATTGGTTATAACTACCATTGTTAGAAGGATTATCTTAGAAAAAAATACACAAATATTAGAGACAAAATGGATTGGGGTATTATATTTAGGACCAAAATAAAAGTCAAACGAGGTCTTATATTAAGGACCGGAGGTAGTATTTCATAAATTATGATTAAAAAACTATTTTTAAAAGTACTCAATCGAAGCTCTAAGTACATGAATGTAATTCTCACCAAAAAAGTAAAACTGCCCCTCCTCAGTGGTTTTTTTTTTTGGGGGGACAACCTTCTTCAGTTTTTGAAACAAGAAAAAGACTTGCGTGAGCAAGCGGGCTTTCAGTTTACATCTGAGGGTCCATATAGTAGCCCAAGGATTTTGACAACGTAACATGAACTTCATCCAACGTACGGAGAGTCCCATGTGATTTAGACCATAAATTCCAAGGAAGAAACACTGAGTCCAAATATATATAGTCCTCCGGTCTTTTAATATAGAATCCAATTATTGAGTTAGTTTTGATCCTAAATATAAGACCCATTTCTCATATTTATTAGTTTTCTCTAAATTACCCCACTATAATCAAATAGAAGAGAGAGATGGGGTATTAAGAAAGATGATTATGGTGTTTTAGGAAAAATGTATCACATTTTTTATAATTAACTAACTTACCTAACTTCTTTAATCTAATCAAATTATTTATAATTAACTAACTTACCTAAATTTTTTAATCTAATCAAATTAGTTAAATGAGTCTTATGTTAAGGATCGAAGGAGTATATATATATAACCTTATAAATTGCACTTCCTAAAAAAATTATTATTAAAAAATGGCAGATAAAAAATTTTAAATTTAGACCACTCATATCAAATAATGGGATACTTGCACTAAAGTGTAGGGCCATGATCACTTTTTTGCGTTGTGAAAATCATCAACTTGCACACCACTGATTACAATATTACTGTTCCTACCCAGTCTAAAAGGAATACAGTGAGTTGCAGGATTAGCTAGCAACATGAACTGCAGGATTTCAAGCTTATTGCCTCCTTATTTAACCCACCAGGGCCTTTAAAGGAAAACACACACACACACACACACACACACACAGAGGAGGCTTAATTATATATTCAGCTGTTTTCTCTTGAACACCGTGTAGAATATATCAAGTAATTAATTTACAAAAATGATTACTTTTCTAAAATCTAGTGAATAGAATCTACAAGAAGCTCAAAAGAAGATTGTTATTGTCGCTTCTGCATGAGGGAAAAAACATAAAATAATGAATAATATAATCACTTATCTCTTAAACACTTGAGTTAGCTTTTGTTGCGGTCCGAGAAGAGCTTTGCCATAGGCTGCAGGAAGTGATAAGAGCTTCTTAGCTTTGCCAACATAAGCCCTTTTTGTGAAGTTATTATAATCATTGGCTTCAATTTCGTCTAATATCTGTTTGTATATTAACAATGACGCCCACACTGGCCATCTGCTTGCTGATTCCAGCTCTGTTACTCCTTTCTCTGCTTCCTCAAAAAACATCCTTGCCCTCTTTATCTGTCCCTTCATGAAATTCCGCCACTTGTCGGTCACTCGGCCCTCCCAAATGTCTTCATCCGATAGGCCTGCTTGCGCCAGCTCATCTTGTGGCAGATATATTCTCCCTCTTCTAGCACTATATATATATAAGATTGATTGATGAGAATACCAATAGAAGTGAGTTAATTTCATTCATGTGTGTATAATTAAGTCTTTGGATTGAAGTTCCATGTTTACTCTGAAAATATTTCTGAGAGTTATAGACATCAAAAGAAAATTGAGACGCAATCTAGCATATGAACTTTCAAAAGTCAATGTTAAGTAAAAGTAGTTTACCAACCTCCATTAATGTTAAAGGTTGACTATAAAAAGGTGACAAAACACCAATGTTAAGAGATTATTGCACAATAGCTGTAGTGTAATGATATATAAGCTCTCCTTATAAGTGAAAAGTCACGAGTTTGATTCTGCTTGTAATTTCAGGTCATTAGTGCCTACTCTTTTAATTAAAAAAGAAAAGAAAAACGGAGATTATACGCTGCATTGCATCATAATTTTCTTTGGGATGCTTATATAACTCCTTTAGGAATACTTTTAAGGCAAAAATATACTTAATCCTATAAATAATCTTTATAATTTTGAAATGAAATTAAGAAGCTTACTCTTCTCCAACGTCTCTGAGGATGTTGGTGAGCTGATTTGCAATGCCAAGGGCCAAAGCAGCATTGTAAACAGTCTCAGCCGAAGCCTTTGATTCTGGAGATATCCCCATTACTGGCACACTCATAAGCCCCACTGTGCCAGCCACGTAGTAGCAGTACAGATACAACTCGTCAAAGTTGCTGTATCTTGACTTTCTCAAATCCAGCCTCATCCCCTCTATCATGTCTTTGAATGGCTATCATATTGATTCAAACACAAACATATTAAGTGTGAGCAAGTACTTCAAGCACAATAAATCTCTAAGCTAGCTTCAAGGGATTTTAACAGTAAGTCACACTACCACAAAATATGTTATTTTCATCTGTTCTAAAGGTTTTTTTTCGTCTGTTTAGGAGGAGAAGTTGACAAAGTATACTACAGTATACATACATATATACACAAACATGTATACGTATATATGCACCTGAATATCAACTGGGAATCTGGAGACAGTATCAGAGAGGGCAGCATCGTACATGTCATAAGGACGACCTGCAAAAACGTCACTCAGCCTTTGCTCCCACCTGTCTAAGGCTTTTGGAGTTATATGTGGAGCGTTTGGCCCATCCACTAGTTCATCTGTTCTTCTGCACCACACTGCAATAATTTGTGGCCAAACATAATTTATATATTAATTGGTATTCTTATCATCAGCCATATGGATGGACCACTCATTTATTGCTTAAGTTGTTTGAGAGCAACCACACATACCGTAAATTGCCCATATTGCCTTTCTTCGCTCTGGCGTCATCAATTGTGTTCCTGCAATTTGCATTTGAAAGGGACAAATCAGCTCACGCACAAATAATAAATGTCCTAAATACTGTTTACTTTAATTATTATCTTATTTGATTCTTCAGTCAACTTGCCAATTAAATAAAACTAGCTAGTTTTCTCTCTAGTGATTCTACCTGCATACTTGCATGCTGGAATTCTTAATGATTTACTTTGATCTTGTACAACGATAGGAGATCATAAAACATTGAGTGGGAGAGAAAATTTATAGACAGAGGGGGAAACTTCCATTATCCTCTTTGGATAATAAAGAAGCTCTTCGAATTCCAAGCTTAATTATGGAATAAACTAATAAACCGACTGTATAAATATTATTCATGAGTGAGAGATATAAAGAAACAAGAGAAGCAGTAATGGTATGTGTATAAAAGTACCGAGGTAAAAGGTCTTGGCATACTCAGCACAAACTTCACTACAGCGATCATAAGCAGAATTCAACAGATCTCCATTGGCGAGATCAGTTTCAGTGTAATCGTCTTTGTAAAAATGATCTAGGGTTTTCTTCTGCTGTTTCACCAGAGCTGCTTGCTTCAGGACCACCTCGTACACCCTCTCCTCGGACGATGATGATCTGGAAGGATCTGCAAATACACTCGAAAACGCAGAAACCACAGTTCTCTGCGTAAATCTCCCACTCCCACTTCTACCTACTGATGATGATGATAATCCTCCCAACAGAGAGTTAATGGCGTTCTCTTTGGGTCCACATGTCACCCAAAGAGGAACACCAGACATCTCTCAATATCAATGAAACCTGGCAACTGGGTTCTTCTTCTTCTTCTTCTTCTTTCTCTCTTTGTTTCTGGTTTTTTTTCTGGGGATGAAGATGGAAGAAGACTGAGAAGGAAAAAGAGGGAGAAGATGGGTGATGGGTGTGTTTTCGTGGGAAAAAAGAGAAGATATATGAGTGGTGGTGAAAAGCGTCGGCACGTAATGGTCTCAAGCTAGTTGCACATGTGTATTAGAGAAGATAGGGAGAGAATTGTGATGGCAATTTTACCAAAATACGTAAACAATAAAAATAATTATCCAAATACTAAATCTTTTAAAAGTCGTTCACGCGAAATGAACTTTCACTCTGATAGCTTATTTTTTTAAGTGAAAAAATAAAGTCGTTCAGGCCTAGAACATCTTCAATCATCTTCATTTTTATTTTTGGAAAAAATTACAACTAAGGACCCAATTTCATCGGCTTCCCCATTCGTCCCCGCCCTTAAGTTGTGGAGCAAATTACAGTTAAAAACCCATCTCACCATGTCTATTCCTCATCTTCTTTGCTCTACATCTTCTCCCGAACAGAATAGATATGAGTAGATTTTGTAGAAAAATTGCTTTGTATCTTCGCACTTAAATTTAGAAGAAAATATATAAATAAATTAAATAAACAAATATTTAAAACTTAACATGTTCACAAATTTTATGAAATAGCTAAATAAAAATATTAAAAACTTTAAGTTCTTAAAATATTCTGATTTTTCTCCAATACCCATTTTGATCTATTTTATTTTTATTTTTTTGAATTATTTAAAATAACATGACACTCTCACTATGAAAGAAGGTTCTAATATGTTTTTAGTGTTTGCTTATTAAATTATTTTTTAATATTTTTATTTGGCTATTTTATAAAAAATTTTAAACTGTTAAGTTTTAAATATTTGTTTATTTAATTTATTCATATATTTTTCTTCTAAATTTAAGTACCAAGATACAAAGGAATTTTTCTACAAAATCTGCTCATATTTGTTCTATTTAGGACAAGATGTAGAGTAAAAGAAGATGAGGCATAGATATGATGAGATGGGGTCTTAACTGTAATCTGCTCCACAACTTTAGAGGGAGGGACGAACGGCGGAAACTGATGAAATTGGGTCTTTAGCTGTAATTTTCGCTGAAATGAAATGGATGGTGTGACTTTCATTTTTAAACTTTAAAAAATAAGCTGTCAAAGTGAAAGTTCATCTCGACGTGAACGATTTTTAAAAGATGTAGTATATGGGTAAATAATTTCCAGTGTAGTATTTGGATATTTGGGTAATTGTTTTTTACTGTTTACAGTAATTCGAATTGTGATTGGAAGGCTTTATAGTAAAGCAATCCCTGTGAGGAATACGCTTAGGGCTACCTTAGCTACACACTTGTAAACGTATGGACAGTGAGCTCACAGTAATCCAGAGCATGATCGACTTGTTTGTTGTTATCTCTCTCTCTCTGATTTGATTTTTGGCAGATTATCAGGATCTTTTTTTTTTTTTTTGCCTTTTCGATCTTTTCTTTTGTTGATGATGATGTTATTAATGGCTACAATTTTGTGTGATGCAGTCCATACTCTAATATTTGTTGTTTTGCTTTGTACAGAGTTGCAGCTGAATGAGGGATTTGTCTTCTTCACGTTCTTGTGATGGTGTTCGCTTTTGCACCCCATATATGGGGTCCTATTTTTGAAAGCAACAACTTTGGTTCTTCTTCTAAAAGAACAAAAAAATATGAAAAGGTTAAAGCATGCTTGTATAATTTTATTTTTTTATTAATTTTTAAGCTAATTGACCGGTCTCTATTTTAAGGCACTTTGCGCTTTGTAAAAGGAGTGGGTGATCTTTATTATAATTCGGGTATTAATTATATTTTTAATACTATCTTCATGTTTTTTGTGCTTTTCAAAACAAATTTAATAACTTAAGTGACTCTTTAATTTTGGGGCTGAAGATGTCTTGTGATAAGAATTGGAGAGAATATTTATATTCTCTTCGTCCCTTTTTATAAGCAATGTAACAACTATTATTACTTTTTGTCTCTAAATATACACAATATTTACAAGTTATCTCAAATTATTATAGCAAATTTTTTATTTTGTCCCATTAAGCATTTATTTTAATACTCAATATATTTATCATCTTAATTTCCAAACTATCATCTCTTTTCATCACGCATTTTTTTTTCATAATTCTTTTTATTATAATATTTTTCTTATTCTCTTTCTTATATTCTCCCACCATAAATAAGGATATTTTGGGAAAAAATTCCCAATTTTTATTTATTTATTATCTTTACCCAATTTTTTTGACCTACATAATAGAATTTAGGGTTGCTTATAAAAAAGACGGCAGGGAGTACTCATCATCACACCTAGAACCCAGTGTTTTAGCTTTTATTTGCTTGATAGTGTCTACTAGCATCTATTAGAATTTCGTCAATTCTCTCCGAACAAAATATTATTCACACAGAATTAATTTTTAATAATATTAATTACTTACAATTAACTTAAAATGAAATCCGAATTCTTTAACACATGCCCATGCATTTATTGTGTCCTCAGCTTGGAAAAGTTTGAGGCCAGGAATGGTGGGAATCTCCCATCCATTGAGGAATCGTGAGGGCACCAATAAGTCAATATTGGCCAGCCTGCAGACAATATATTCACATGTGCAGACCCCCCCGCTGATTCTTTATGAAAATGACTTACAAAAAGCATGTACTATTTTTCTTCTTAGTATAAGACCTAATTGTTAAGTTAATTTTAGTCTTAAATATAAGACATTTTTTATATTTATCAATTTTTTTTAAATTATCCCTATAGATATTCCCTCAACCATAATCAAGAAGAAGAGAGAGAGAGGATATTAAGAAAGATGATTATGATGTTTTAGAAAAAATATGTCATATTTCTCATAATTAACTAACTTATCTAACTTTTTTAATATAATCAAATTAGTTAAATAGATCTTATATTAAAGACTGGAGGAGTATTTATTAAATAAATCCTATATACTCCGTTAATCCACAACATCAGTCATTTTAATCAATTCATCTATATCAAAAAAACTCTATTCTTATTTACAAGCCACTTGTTTCTAAGCCTGTAATCCAAGAAATATATTAAATTGATATTCCCCCCCCCCCTTTGCCCTTATTAAAGGAATGGTAGTAAAACAAAATATGTTTTATATATTCTCTCATCTATTGAAGTCAACAAGAGTAAAATTGAAAAATACTCATTAATTATCCTACAAGTGACTTATAAATAGAAATAAAATAGTACTAAATTAATTAAATGTATTTCAAATTGAAAACTTTTTTTCAAGTTTACCGTATTAAAGAGGCTGTGAAGGATAGGAAAAAGAAAACAATGAGTTGCATGCTTATATTTAAGTAAAATTGATAAATAAATATTAATTACTTTTTAAGTGGTTTATATTTTACATTAAATTATTCTTCTAGAAACGATAGGGGGAGTATATAAGTCGCAAATAATATAATGCCCTTCACCCCAAATTTTAGACATGATGATGTCAAATATTGAGATTGTAGAGGAAGGTGATTGAATCATTGAAGTGTCGTGTTAGGAAAGGGGGCCATACATGAATGAACGTGCGGAAATGTCCAGATTGGAGTAATCCAAAATGGGTGTTTGTGGGTTCATTTATTGTGTATGTCAGAGAGATGTTTCTCACGCACTTTATGAATGTCCCCATCCGACCTTTTGTGCCTCTTTCTTCCCATTTTTGTGGTAAGTTGGGGATGTGGACAATTAGGTGACATCAAACAAATTGTATTGTGTTGAATATGTCTACGTTCATGTCCCCAGCACAATTCGGGTATTTTTGGTACAAATAATAAATTGGTCCACATAAAAAGTGGTCTCTATCCATTTCATCTTTTATACTTTGTTTTATAGTTTTAAATATAAGAGTTGGCGAATAAGTTTATTGTCCTCCTAAAAATAAAATATTAGTATATTTTATCTCTAAAATTATACTCCTTCTAGTTTTATTTATAATTTCAAAATTTAAGAAGGATATTAGTTTATTTTATAAGTTTCAATTTGAGTTTGTTTTAAACTTTAATGCCTTTTTTTTTTTTTTTTCCAATTTTCCATGCAAAACCCTATACTCATACATTTAGGTTGTTCGGATGTAGAAACCTTAGTAATCAAGATTGGTATAATAAGAAGGATGGCCATAGTTTTTTATTGTATGTTTCTCCTTGACTTTGGCCTATTCCCTGGTATTTCAACATGTGTGTGTATTGCAAAATGTCTGTTGGTTAAAAAGATGAAATTAAAAATAGACAATAATCACATCAAATTTCTTGTATTCATTATGTTGAGTTCTCTCATCTCCTATGGTGATGTGTTCAAAAATAGGACATATGAATATATGTAATTGCAGAGGTTTCATATAATAGGGGAAATTAATTTTGAAAGTTCTTATAGTTTTATCTTCTAGTTTTATTTCTTTTTATCGGATCCTTATACTTTATGCTTCTAAATTTATAACTCCTTCCCTTGATAAATCGCCAACTGCCATTAATCCATTGATATACACGAGCTTTCTCTCTCCCACAAGCCATGATTGTCTCTCTTTAGGAATGGATTCTTCATTTCCATAGATACACAAGACAAGTTTCATTTTCTTGTAATAGATTCTTCATGTCCATCGGATCAAACTCCCACTTTCTAAAATGCACCCTCAAGTCCCTGTGCAGCTGTTCAAAATCATCCTACTACCTAATCTTCTGCTGCAACCCAAACACCAGAAACCAACCTTCATTATATTGCTCACAATACCATTAGACACACACACACACACACAGAGAGACAGAGAACGTGAACATGAAAACAAACCTCGTGAGGCATAGGTACGGGTGACATTTGCTTTATGACTTGGATGTCTCGCTGGTTAGTTAGGATTGGGTGTCCTTGTATTATACTCTTCCTGTCCTTAATATAGGACCCAATTATTGAGTTAATTTTTGTTCTAAATATAAAACCTATTTATCATATTTATCAATTTTCTCTAAATTGTCCTATAAATACTCCCTCAACCATAATTAAGTAGAAGAGGGAGAGAGGGTATTAAAAAAGATGATTATAGTGTTTTAGGAAAAATATGTCACATTTCTTATAGTTAACTAATTTACTTAACTTTTTTAATCTAATCAAATTAGTTAAATGGATCTTATATTAAAGACCAAAGGAGTAGAATAATATCATGGCTAGGAGCATAGTATGAAATATTTGAGTTTCCATTGATCTATTTTGAGTTGCTTCATGAATACTCTATTCGCCAATTTTGAATTAAAAGATGGACACCAGAAATTTATCACAAAATCACCATTGTTACTCATACCAACCTATCTGAAAAGATGCGAGAAAAAGAGCCATGGCTTGGAAAGAGAAAAAAACAAGCGTATTTGAATGAATTAACGCACTTGATATTATTTACTGAAGGAGTCATAAATTTAAGGAAATAAAGGATAAGGATTTAATGAAAAATAATAAAACGAGAGGGACCTAATTCAAAATCAGATGAAAATATAAGGACTGCCAAATTAATTTCTCTAATAAATAACGTGGATGATTTTTATCCCAAGAAAAATTCTGTGGATAATCATCAATCAATAAATAAAATAACGACGGGGTTGGCCAAAAACAAAATTGACGACTGAGGGACAAAGTGTACTTCTATCAACAAAATTTTTATTTTGGTTGGAAATTTTTTTAATTTTAGTCTTCCTTTTTTATGGCCTCATATATAGATAAGTTTATTCACAAACTTTTTTTTTTTTACCAGAGAAGTTTATTCACAAACTGAAACTTCATGTATCTAGGAAATAAAATGACAATATTATTAAACCAAGTAAAGGTTAGATTACCACAGAAGTCCATCTTATTAAAATAAAGGCTCAGATTAAAAAAAACTCAAGAAAATTAGAAAACCAGAGCTACTTGGGCCAAACCAAGGAGAATATGCTGAAAGGAAAAAGAGAGAGATAAAACCCAATTTTAGATTCAAAGTGAAACCAAAATGGGCCTTACGTGAATACATCAAACAGAAGAAAAGGACAAACACAGACAATATAGCCGTCAGCCTCCATGAACTCCTCCTTGAAACCCAGCAGTTCAGCACTTGCGGGCGACCATCCAACAGATTCAAGTAGTCTCACTCCGCTCTAAAAAAACCAAGAAGAAACAAACATAAGTTTGAATTTCAAAAAACTTAGAAGAGCTTTAATTTTAAAGCTCCCAACCTAACAGAAATTAGTTTTAAACTCAAGATGATTTGAGAATACTCTAAGTTATACTTCAAAAAAAAAAAAAATTACTACTTATCCTTCGAACAGTGGCTACGTGCACTAATATCTCCCTCTGGGATTTGGATATCCACCATAGCAAACTATCCTACACAGTGTTTGAAGAAAGGATGCCAAATTAACCGTAGCATCGTTGTGTTTGCTTATGAGCTTATCCTCTTCACGCTCACGCTTCTTCCGATGCTATCGTGACTTCCTTCCTCATCATCTACTTTCCAATGCATCCTTTTGGCATTGCAAAGTGATCTTCATTGTCACTATTCTTCCTTGTTCAAATACGCAATCGCAACTGAGGAATGCTGGTTCTCACCCTTGTTTTGCTCTTTAATTTACAGTCTAGATTAGCAGCGTGCCTGGCTTTAGGCTTCCACTTGTCTTGCTCATCCCTATGCTCAAAAGGTGAAGATTTGTTGCACGGTCCTACCATCACTCAATGGAAAAGGGCTAAAAAAAGTGTTTGGTTAACCCTAGAAGTGTTTTTCAGAAATATTTTTTTACAAATCAAAATAAACTTCTTCGCATATTTAGTTCGTATGTCATAAAAACACTTCTGAAATTATGATTTTGTTTTTATCCAAACACCTCCAAAGTTTGCTGAAAAATGGCCTTTCTAGCTCCGGATCTTAGTTGGTGTTTTGGGTAGGAATTGTGTCTTGAATCTGGGGCGCTTTTGTGATTATTCTCTTGTACTCACTTGCGCCTAATCTTTTCTACTCTAGACTGATTTTATCTTTTAATAAAGCTACTTTTGTGGTTGGAAAAAAACCACAAGAAAAAGAAAGCTGTTGCGCATAGATATGCCTAAAATAGTGCAGCTGATTCTTCTAATAACTATTCCTTTTTTAGATTTATTATATCAAATGTAATAAGTTCAGTTTCTAAGCAACTTTATTTGGTAACAAAATTTCTCCATCTATGTTCACCTAGAAGAACAAAAATCTCCATCTTTGCTTCCCCAGAGAAGATCTATCCACATCACAATAACTACAAAACTTGATGCAACCAACTAGCATCATCTAAACTATACAAATCTGTAGTAAAGAAAGATAGAATATATATGTGTGTGCATACATATCTATACACACACACAATGTGTTATTTACACATAAAAAGCATTCCAAATTAGTTCATCACATCCATTCCCAGCCAGATACTCAAAAACTCCAAAAGGTGCCGCCTTTTGCAAGCTGCACTTATTGAAGTATTGTAAGTCACCAGCGCTGAAAGGACTGACAAATACGATCGATCAATCTCTCATGTGGCGCATTTTTTGAGAGAATTCCAAATATTTGCCTTTATCAATATACCACAACTAATAATTTTCACGGAACGATTCCCCTGCATTAAAGCAATGTAAATAAAAAAATTCGATCTCAGTAATCAAAATGGAAAACAGAAAAAACTTGACCATTCGTTATATAAAAGGTGGAGACGTTCCCGGTGATGCCTTTCGGCGCAAAGAAGCCATTTGTCCAACACGTCAGGCTTGATTACCCAGCGATTAAGGGCCATAAGTAACTCAATTTAACCAGAAATATAAATTCAGTTACTTATGGTACCTTAATCAATGGATTCCGCCCAAATCTTCAGTAAAGATTGATCAAGATGCGATCGAATGAATTTAAAGCGTCGTCGATGTTGATTAAATATGGTGATTGGAAGGGAAGATGGTGAATCTGGAGACTAATAAGGGGGTTAAGGAAAAGAGAGAAGGAAGCGATCGAAACGGAGAAGACAGAAGGAAAAGACGAAGTCTGGGAAGGGCAAAGAAGATCTGCAATTCGGATCTGAACAAGATCGTCTCTCTGATCTGATGCTTCAGATCTGAAGGATCTGATGAAAGTTGAAACTAAATAAGGAGTTTATCTCCTGGCGGCGACACTGTCAGGAACTGATGATGCTAGATGCAACACTGTATCTAAACCTAGACCGCTTTACGGGCCTTTTATAGCAGAAAACTTCTAAGAAAAAATTTTATATGACTCTTTTGCTCAAAAAAAAAAAAAATTTTATATGACAAAAAAAATTTCCCTTAATTAAAAAATTAATTAATTAATTAAAAATAACAGAAAACTTAAATAATAATAATAGTAATAATTTCCCCCTTATTTTAGATTTATTTTGCCTTACAGTTTATGCTCAGTTATTATTTTTATTTTTTTTCCAAAACAGTCACTTTGTGCTTGGTTCTATGCACAGTTGACGGGTACTTAGCACGATTTGCGGATTCAATAATACTGTTCGTTTGCAATATATTAACAGTTTGTTATTTTTTTAAGGTGTTTGAATGGATCGTAATTAAGCTGGATTTGTGACTGAATAATTATTATTTTGGAGAAATTATATTTATTTGCACATGTATATATAAATATAAATGAGGTCTGTGCAGTGAGAAAAAATATTGACACTTTTCGGGTTATACTACGTTCATTTCATCAAAATTGCCACTGGCGAGCATGTTGGAAATTCAAACTGTCCTAAGCATGATATTAAAAATATACTACGTTGATGTTATGTTTGATCAAGTTACCCAAAGTAATATGGGCAAATTTTACCAAAACTAAAGTATGAAAAAGCATGTCAATAGTAAAATAGTCGTTACCAAACAAGTTCTCATATTTTCTAGTTTCTAAATGTAATGAACAGACTTTTTTTCAAGTATCTTATTCTGAAAACATGTTCTAAAAATATCAGTTCTACAAATATTATGTTTTTTTTTGGGGGGGGACCAAACATCCCGTCATTCTCAGTTTTACCAGATTTGGCACTGTCACTTTTCCAGTAAATGAATGGTTTCAAAATCACACACTCATTTTCTTTTCTTTTCTTGTTTTGCTTTCCTCTTATGTCAAAAGGTACAACCCTCCATCAAGATATTCCACAGATACTTCCAATTTTATCTGGACCCTGCCGCGTTAATCGCGGTATTGCACAGTAACTAGTTTAGAATTAGAAATTTCTTGGCACGAGAATAAAATATTTGATTAGATTTGAAATTCTAATAAATTACATTATCTAAATTAGTCAAGATTCACTTTTACATAAGTATATTTTTTTATTCATTCAAATAAGATTAGAATTAGAAATACACAATTTAGGGAAAACATATAAAAATTTAAAGTTAATTATTTATTTTTCATTTAAGTTCCCAATTGACATACTATTTAATTATGATACTACCTATTTAATTCAATCTATTCAAATCTTAATTAAGATATTATTCAAATTTAAATTAATTATTAATTTTTTCATTTGAACCTCTAATTAAATGATGCTCCTTGTTTAGTCCAACATATTCAAATTGCAATCAAAATATAATTTAAATCTTATTAAGGGAATATATAAATATATTCGAATTCCATATTGATTGATGATTTTAGATCAAAAAAATAAACGAGACTAATGACTCTCCCAAAAATTCTCCTACATTCAACAAAACTTAAAATCATCATCGTCAACGATCATCAACACAGATCTGCTAAGTTAGTATGAACACGATTTCTTGACGCATATTGTTACAGTAACCATCTTAACTTCAAAATAATCCACTAATCAATATACAATAGCTAGTCTGATTATTTCAACGATCATCAAACAATTCCCCGGCAAATTTATAACGCCTTGGATTGTGCCAACATTACCGCTGATATTTGATTACCCAGTCATTAAGTGACATAAGTAACTTCATCCAATCAGAACCAGAGATTCATTTAAATGAAGTCACTTATGTCACATTAATCAATGGGTTCCACCACAATCGGCGGTAGATATATGGATCGGACGGCTAATCGACGGCGATCTTTATATGGATCGGAAGTGAAGATGAATAAGCGGGAGACTGAAGGGAGCGAAAGTGACCATGCTTCAAGATTTCAGCGCCAGAGGCCGGTGAACTTTTCGGAGTCCGATGCAACTTTGGAGTTCCCCTTCTTGGCGGCGTGCCACAGATAGGCGATATGCGACGCTTACCTAAACCCTGGACTTGCTTATATACGCACGTTTGGGTTATAAATATCCAGATTATGTGAATTTTATAAATTTAAAAGTTGATTAAATGTAATATAATAAATATGAAAAAAAATACGACACATTTTCTAAGAACATCCTTATATGTCAAAAAATGAGTAAATAAGTGAAGTTTAGACAAGGCTTTCAACTGAATTAAATGGAGCTTTATTGGAGACACACTCAGAGATGCTCGCTTTCCAGACAGCTTCATTAGACTCATCATGCACTGTATTACAACTCCCACCATGCAGGTCCTTTGGAACGGTTCACCTTCTACTCTCTTTCAACCCCGAAGAGGGATTCGTCAAGAGGATCCCTCTCTCCTTGCATGTTTGTTCTTTCCACAGAGTGTCTATCACAAACCATACAAGCTGAGGTTTTTTTCAGAACGGTGGGAAACAATTAAAATGGGGGAAGAAGGCGTCCTCCTCCCCCATTTATTTTTTGCAGATGATCTAGTTTTATTCAATTCAACTAAACCAAGGCAAGTTAGATTAATTAAGAAGATCTTTGTTGACTTTTGTTCCTCCTCGGGTCACTCTGTCAGCTACTCCAAGATGCTTATATTTTTCTGAAAGAATGTCAAAAGACAGGATGCTGATTCTATCTGCGATTACCTTAATTGTGTTAAGATTGATTAACTTGGAAATTACCTTGGAGTGCCTCTCCTTCACTTTTGGGTTACCAAATATACTTACCAGTATATCATTGATCGTGTCACATAGAAACTCTCAAGTTGGAAAGCAAAATCTCTCTAAGTCTATAATTTCTACTATCCCCTACTATGCTATGCAAACCTCTATGTTACTCGCTACTTGCTGTTCTGAAATTGAACAATTGACCAAGCAATTTATAAGGGGGCCTGATGCAAATCGATCACATAAGCATTAATTCAGTTAAGTGGGAGGATCTCTGCCAACCTCAGAACAATGGATGCATGATGTGGTCTTAAGAAGCTAAGAAGCCAAAATATCGCTTCTCTCTCCAAATTGGGCTTCAATTTCATTAGCAACCTAGATTTTTTTTTTTTGGGTAGAAGTGTTGAGAGCCAAATATGGCTGGCATCTAACCACCAACCCTACTCTCAACACTAAAACATACATGTTCACATGCTTCGAGGAGCATTGCCAAGTCGTGGCCTGAAACTCATTGGGAATTCGCCGGCATTTGGGAGGTGGTAGACATGTAAAGTTTTGGTCTGACAACTGGATCGGGGAATTGGGTCCTCTGAAAAACCTGCCCTATTCTGTCATCACGGCTGGCCTCCTAAGTCTCCCCATTTGCAGCTTTGTAGATGCTAATGGACAATAGGGATGGGATCTTTTCCAAGATATTCTTCCAATGTCAATTAACCATGTTATTGCAGCCACTAAACCGCCAAGTCCTAATAATGGTGCTGCATAATGCTTAAGGGGAGATACACCAAATGGGTTTTGCACAATGTCCTCGGCGTACCAACCAATCAAAGAGAGCTTTTGGAAGAACTATCACCACTGTTGGAAACTCATATGGAAGTAGCCAGAAGCACAACGCATTAGATCCTTTATCTGGATGGCTTACAAGAACAAGCTTCTCACCAACATCGAGAGGAAAAGAAGGAATCTGATCTTACCCTAGATGAAACATGAGCTTTGTGGATCAGGACTCAAGGACATTAACCATGTTCTCAAACATTGTCCCTTTGATGTTGCTTGTTGGAAACTACTCATTCTGGAACTCAAGCTAACAAATTTGCTTCCCTTGCCGATTCAAAAATGGTGGCTCCATAACATAGGCCCTTGACGATTCAATCGATGATGGACTCTTATGTTTGGAATCACTACCTGGAAGCTTTGTGGGGCTCAAAATAAGCGCTTCTTTGCCGGTGAATCTTTCCACCTGGGAGAGCTACCTGCAAGTAGGAATGCTGTCGTTGATCACACCATCGATCTAGAATCGCTATTGATTGCTTGTCTTGATTTCTTAAGGATTGTATAACCCTTTTTTTTGGCTCCTTTCTTTCCCTCATGTACATACGTTAGACTTATGGTCTCTTTTTTGAATGGATGAAGCACCAGTTTATTTTAATAAAAAAAAAAGAGCAAATAAGATAATTAATATACTAAGACTAATTATTAATTTTACCCATTATTAGGGGCAAAATTACAAAATTACCCTTTACTGATAGAAATATAATGAATTGTTATTTTTTTAACTCAAAACGATGTCATTTTAGATTTAATAAAAGAGAAAAATATAAAATGTGAAATTAGAATTCTTTAAATAATTGTTACATGTATTTGTATAATTTTTATTTTTTTTACTGAAATTTGTTTTTGATATCCTCAAATCACTTTAGATTTGAGACTAATTTTTATTAGGCTGAGAGTGTTAAGATTAAAGTCCTCCCAACAAATGCATTTCTCAGGATTTGCATTTGTGTTCTTTTTCTGAATGAGGCTACTTACCATCTCAACTAACAATTTGTTGGTATTTTTTCCTCAAATTTATTATACGTGTGAGTTCGTACAAATTATCCTTTTTTAATAATATTTAAAATCTTACTAATCAAAACATCAAGCTAGTACAGAGACTATCCTCCTTCGTCAAAATCCACCCCTATCAGAAAAGGTGGAGATGGGTCAAGGAAACAAAAGTTAGCTTCTATGTCATAAGAAGCATTCGCCAACCTGTCAGCATAGGTATTGTTCTCTCTATCACTGTTCAAAATAAGAACCTGCCATTCTCTATAGAAACTGCTCCTAACATCATCAACTAAGTCCTTAAAAGGACGATCATCATCACACAATCTAACAAATAGTGAGATTCATTGATGAGTTCCAACAAATAGTGAGATCATTGATGATTCCAAACAGGGAAAATTATACACATGAAGCCACCAATCCATCTATTTTCGTCATCTTTTAATACACCTCCACAAGCACTTCTTCCATCAACAAGCACAGAGCCATCAACTTCAAGTTTAACATGACCTGCAAGGAGATTAGAAATTATCCTTTAGAGAAAGGATAAAATGTCGGCCAAAATGTGGGAGCAAGGACGGATTGCCATCTAACTCTTGCATTGGGACAATACAAAGTATCCTTTAGAGAAAGGATAAAATGGGAACCTGAAGAAAATCAATCAAATTATAAATTATAGCGTACTGCCGTACTCCATAAATTAAGGAGCGTCCCGTAGTTAATAAGACTGGGTTCAAAGTCACGGTGGTGTTAGAAAACAAAACAATTCGAAAAAAAGAGGCAAAGAACGGCTCAACTATATTTGCCCACACGAAAGAAAGGAGCTGATGTTGGGAGGGAAGAATTGAGAAACCGGACCCAGTCTTCCTTTACTTTACCTACTCCTTTCCTATGTGTGGGGCCCTTTAATTTGCTCCTAATAAAACGTTCATTCAAAAGTAGACCGGCAGCAAATTCTGGCTGCGCCGGTATTTGATACACACACGTATGAATTATCCAAAACACCTTATGTACGTTAATATATAATGAATCAAATTGAACGTAAATAAATATAAAATTATCATTTTAAAAGCAAAATTGACACGATCTCTATAAAAAACAGTGCAACGCGTATTTATATATATACTCTTTTGATTCAAAATATAACTATCAAATAACTAATTCATACAGTGTAAGAAGTTAGTTAAAATTGATTAAAGATAACATATAAATATGTAAAAAAAATGCAATCTATTCATGGGAGAGAGAATGAGTAAAAAAGGATATGAAAGAGAATAAGTAAAAAAAAAAACAGAAAGAGACATAATTATAATTAATGATCAAAATGACAAAAATGTATCAATTAATGAAGTTTATAACAAAAACCAAACCCTTTCAAAAGTTTAAAGGCTTATATTTCGAATAGAGTATAAAATAGAGACGTTGCTTTAAATTCGTTGACAACTTCCACGTTGGAATTATTAATACACGAGTGTTTACACAGTGCTTATGCTATCTATAATTCCTTACACTCATGTACGCACCTTTTTAGTCCAACGGCCACCAACCGCAAAAGCAACTTTATTACATATTATCCACCCCTCTCTCTCTAGGTTTTATTGCCTATAAATCTACGCAAACCATAGCCTATTTTCTTCATAGATAGCACACCCAACTTACTCATCTCCACAATTAAGATACACAAAGCCATCAGAGCTCAACCCTAGTTATTCTGACCAGAATGGGCAGTATTGAAGGTGACAAAGCAGGAGAAAATAACTTTACGGTGACGGTGACCAGGGAGGAGGTGGTAGCTGCCGTGTTGCCCTTGCAAGAGCATTGGCTTCCGCTCTCCAACCTCGACCTCCTTCTGCCGCCGCTGGACGTGGGAGTTTTCTTTTGCTACGATAAGCCGGCGGCCACCGGGACTGCGGTGGTCGGGGCTTTGAAGAAGGGCTTGGCTGAGGCTCTGGTTTCCTTCTACGCCTTTGCTGCCGAGGTGGTGACCAACTCCGCCGGCGAACCGGAGCTCCTCTGCAACAACCGTGGGGTTGATTTCGCGGAGGCTGAGGCTGACGTGGAGCTGAGAAGCCTCGACTTGTATAACCCTGATGATTCCATTGAAGGAAAGCTCGTTCCTCGGAAGAAAAACGGCGTGCTTGCTGTTCAGGTGACATCTTGAACTCCGGTCTGTACTATAAACAAGTAATAAACAGAAAAGTTAATAAAAATACAACTATTATTCCTATTAATCTGATTACACTGTTAATAAAATCATATTATTCAGACAGCTCAGCAATGATTTGTGGAAGACAAAGTGAATTATGTTTTTGAATTTAGTTAGGATCAAATAAACTCTCAACTAGATATCATATTAAGGTGAGGAGGAAGTTTATAGTTTATGTAATTCATATTCACTTACTAAATATATAAAACATTGCAGGCTACATTTCTGAAGTGTGGTGGGATTGTAGTGGCATGCTCTTTCGATCACCGCATTGCCGATGCATACTCCGCCAACATGTTCCTTGTCTCTTGGGCCCACTTGGCCCAGTCTTCCAAGCCCACCATCTCCACCCTCGACTCTCGACCATGTTTCCGCCGGTCTCTCCTCAGTCCACGGCGGCCTGGTGTCATTCATCCTTCCATCGACCGCATGTTTGTCCCGGTCTCCGAGCTGCCTCCTCCGAAGCAACCCAGTGCCGAATCCTTATCCGACCCCGTCATTAGTCGGATCTACTACATCCCTGCCGACCAACTGAACCATGTCCAGTCACTCGCGAACTCATCGGCCACAAACGTCGTCGGCGATGGCGTCAAGCGAACCAAACTCGAGTCTTTCTGCGCCTTCTTGTGGAGGATGGTTGCTGCAAGTGCCAACAGCAAAAGGGTCATCACCAAAATGGGAATTGTGGTGGACGGAAGGAGGAGGCTCAGCAATGGTCGTGACAAACAGAAGGCTTCTCTCATGGGATCGTATTTTGGAAACGTACTTTCGATACCATACGGCGAGAAGTCGGCAAGGGAGCTGACGGAGAAGTCGTTGAGTTGGGTGGCTGACGAAGTTCATGGGTTCTTGGAAGACGCGGTGACCGAGGAGCACTTCCTGGGCCTCGTAGACTGGGTGGAGGCTCACCGCCCTGGAGGTGCGGTGGCGAGTGTATATGTCGGCGGCGGAGAGGAGGGAGAAGAAGATGAGAGTTCAGCTTTTGTGGTTTCGTCGGGGCAGAGATTCCCAGAGGAGAAGGTGGATTTCGGGTGGGGGAGGCCGGTGTTTGGGTCGTACCACTTCCCGTGGGGCGGAGAGGCCGGGTTTGTGATGCCGATGCCGAGTCCGGTGGGGAAGGGCGACTGGGTGGTTTACATGCACCTTCGAAAAGGACAGTTGAAGAAGATAGAATCTGAAGCGGGTCAGGTGTTTAGGCCCTTGACTTGGGATTACCTTCTCCATTAAGTTAATTATATATTTTTGGCAAACCAAAGGCTTGTAAGTTTAATCCTCACCTTGACCACATTTTTGGGACCACTTCACTTCATACGTCCCTCTCCGCATGCAGTGCGTACTGTGATAGAGGTGATAGAATGATGGAATTTTAATAAATAAAAAAAGGACATCTTAGTATAATTGAAAAAAAAAATTGAAATATTGACTTTTCTCTGCATCCTTTATTTTACAAAATGGGCTCGTGTATGTTGTGTTCCACAATATTTTTGTGATTAATAATTTGCTGCTTTCATTGAAGAGAGAAATGAAAGGAATGGAATTTGTGTGATTTTGTTAATTACGTTTAATTTTTGGCCTTCTTTAATTTGAAGAATTCGTGGGATAATCCCCATAATATACATATATATGGGAATAATGGAAGTAGAAATATTTGAGCTTTTGCTTGGAGCAATTCATTAGGAAAATGTGATCGTCAAAATATTTAGGGATAATAAAATTTTTGGTTTCTCAAACTTCTCTTAATTAGCAATTTGATATTTGGAATTTAATTTTTATCAATCAGATCCCTAATTAATCAAGTGTGAACATGAGAATAAACTAGACTTAGAGAAAACGGCTGAACTAGCACCTAACGAGTAAAAAAAAAAATGGTGTTAGACCAGTCAAGATAATCTTCCAGGTCAAAAAATAAAAAAAGACCAGTCAAGGTAAATATTAATCACATGTTTTCTTAAGATAATTTTAATCCATTTTTTATTTAATCTATAATCCCTCTAATAAGTCGAAGTATATATCCAAGTTTTTAAAACTACTTTCTCCCCTGGCCAACCCTTCAACCCCATTTGCCATTTCCACTTATACATATACATTGATATATGGTTCTTTTATTATTTTACCTTCTTTTATCTTATTTTATTTGCTATTTTTTTAAATATCAAATTAGAAGTCTTTAAATAATGTTTATAAAAAAGAATTCTTTAAATAATTGTAACATGTGTCTGAATAATTTTTATTTTTCATTAAAATTTTAGCATCGTATAACTTCTTTATTGCTATGTGAATGCTAAATTATTCTTGCTAAAATCCGTGTATATTTATTAGAAAACTTTGGAAGAGAAATAAGCCTGAAAGATTCTATATTTTTTTAAAAAAATAAAATAAGAACAATTTATAATAGAAAACTTAGTTAATACCATGTTAAATGACTCATAATTTTTTTTAAAAAAACGCATATTGACCATAAGCTTAAAGGCTAGTTTTGAAATGGAGGTAATAAATTAATAATAATAACAAGAAAAATAAAATAAGGAAGGAGAGAAGACAATAAAATATTCTAGAAGGCACCGCTGTGTTGTATTTCCTGATCTTTCTCTGCTTAAGATAATGGTTTAAGGGTCAATAGGTCAAATCTGGGGAGTTAACTCTAGATCAAACTGATTATATTATAATAATATAATTTAGTTAAAAATAAAAAATATAAGAATATTAATAATCACTAATAACTAATAACAAAATATAAGAAAATGTAATAATAGTTTGATTGTAATAATAACAAAGTATAATGATATTGAGAATTTTGATCTTTATGATTTCTCAATAACTAAAGTTAATAATAATTAATGTAAAAATCATCACTAAAATTCATTCAAATCTATGGTCATTGAAATATTAGGAACTGAATGAATAAAAATGGGACTAATAGTAACATAATAAACTGATTCATTACCTGTTTTAAGTAATAGCAAAATTGGCACATTCTCTCTCAAAAAACGGCAAAACACGTTTTTGTAGTGTAGAGACGATGCATTTAAATTAGAAACAATATACTCCCATTACTTTAAATTCCTTTGACATGAGTGGCCGACAATGAAGAAGTTCATGAGTTCTTGAAAAAGAAGCAGTGAACGGAGGAACATTTCCTGGGCTTCATAGATTGGGCGGAGCAGGGGAGGCTCACCGCACTGGTGGTGGTAGCTAGGGAGGCGATATATATCGCTGCGGCAAAGACGTACGGAGAAGAAGATGATAGGCCAGCTTTTGGGGCAAGGGGAGGCCGAGATGCCCGCTATGTGATACTGATGTCCAGTCTGGCATCATATATAAAATGCATGATATTTTGATATTTTATGTTGATAAAATGATGTACTTCTGAATTTTTCAGGATTTAAAAAAATAAAAACTCTAAAATTATATATTCGCGTGTTCATGCACATGAGATTCGACGCATCTACATGTATATAGATGCAGTTTGTGGGGTATGTGTGTGTATATACTCTTCCGATCCCTAATATAAGACCCATTTAACTAATTTGATTAGATTAAAAAAGTTGGGTAAGTTAGTTAATTATGAGAAATGTGACACGTTTTTCTTAAAATACCACAATCATCTTTCTTAGTATCCCCTCTCCTTCTTTTACTTGATTATAGTTGAGGAAGTATCCATAGGGGTAATTTAGAGAAAATTAATAAATATGAGAAATTGGTCTTATATTTAGGACCAAAACCAACTCAATAATTGGGTCCTATATTAAGGATAAGAGGAGTATATATATGAGATATGATTGAATGAAGAGAAAAAGAATTGAAAACAAGGTTGAAACCTCACGTCATGAATAATATAATGTATTAATTATTTCATTTTGATTAACCTGCCTGTATAGTTTAATTAAGTGTGTGTGGATAAGTAATTTGGTGTCAAGATGATATTCGTTGAATAATAAAAGCAAGTAATCCAATGGGGTGAGTTGTTAGGAGGCCACCTAACGTTTTTGAGTAATGAAACTCACAAAATCACAATTGATGCGTGCGTGGTAGTGTGGTAGGATTAAAGTTGCGAGATTGTGTTCCACATCAATTAACATGCATATGTCTAATCAAAGCAAAGATGATGATTAAGATCAGAGATACTTGTAACATTGGCAATCTCATCATTTAGAGTTAAATGGCTCTGTCAATGATACTACTCGCTCCGTGACTCCATTTATTATTATGAAAAACAATTATAAAATCATGTGGTTTAAAATATTAGTTAAGTTTAGTAATAACTATCCCTCTGGTCCTTAATATAAGACATATTTAACTAATTTAATTAGATTAAAAAACTTAGGTAAGATAGTTAATTATAAAAAATATGACATATTTTTCCTAGAGCGCCGTAATTATCTTCCTTAATATCCTTCCTCCCTCTTTTATTTGATCATGGTTGAAGGAGTATCTATAAAGGTAATTTAGAAAAAATTGATAAATATGAGAAACAAGTCTTATATTTAGGACAAAAATCAACTCAACAATTTAGTCTTATATTAAGAACCAGAGGAGTAACAAATACATGAGATATATGCATTTTTTCAATTTTTTCTTGTATGTAAAGAGCGTATATGAGAGGTAATAGGTATTGCGGAGAAATAATCAGTGTGGTATATACTTAATGGGGTAAAAATGAAAAAAAACACAGTTTAAAATTTCAGATGAAAAGAATTTCTTATATTTAGAGACACCATTACGATTAGAGAGATTGTTTCTTATATTAAAAAAAAAAAAAAGGTAAGCCTAGTGACATGAATACTTCTCTCAATTCTCAAATGACTTCGATGTTAGGAGTTGCTTTTCAGAACCAAGACATCAATTGCCAGTAATTGATCGGATAACGATCTATTTAACAGAAATGAATGCTCGTCGTAACCAGTAAATTATTAAAGCTAATGCCCACTTTCGTTTACCGCAAACAGAAGTGAATTAATTAAGATTTAATAGTACCAAAAAGCAAAAAGAGGGGAAAAAAAAAAGGTAGTTGTTGATTTGTCGTGACTTTAAGCCTGTCCCAGAAAGATCCCGCATATTAATTAAGATTTAATAGTACCAAGTCGGTTGGTTTTGTTGGTCAACCAATCCATTAGACATGTAATCAAGATTTAAACATCATATTTTGTTATGTAAATTAAATTAACCCTCAGATCCTTATTACTTCATCCAATTTAAACTATAAGCATCAAATAACTAGACCACAAAATAATAAATATGTAAAAGAAAATACAACTTATTTTCCTAAAACATGTTTATTTATGGAGAGGGTAAGTGGCAGAGACAATAAGTTAAAAATAAAAAATATGTTAAATAATTAGACAAATTGAAAATTTATCTTATGAAAAATCAAGCCCCTTGAAAAATTTGATGCTTATATTTTGAACAAGAAGAGGTGTAAGCTTCAAATAACTAATTTGCCTTGAAAAATTAGTTAAAAGCAATCAATGGATAAGAAATATACTTTTGTTTCTCAATATGTTCTTATGAGAAAAAAAGATGAAAAAGAATTTATAAGAAAATGTAATGAGAGAATGTGTGACAAAGAAAAAAGAATAAATAATTAAGGATAAGTAGGACGGGAGGAAGTACTTATTTTTAAACCAAAGGCTACATAATAAAGAGAAAAAAAATAATTATTTTAATCTCTATGGTTTTGAGCCAATTTTTTAAAATTTAATCCTCCATTTATTATTAATATATGATTTGGATGATAATTAATTTGAGGTTGAATTCGATCTTTTAAGTACGTACCATATCTGAATTATTGGTATTTTAATGTTGAAAATTGTGGGATCAAATTATAATTCTTTTAAATTTCCTACTTTGTCAACCCTTAATTTATATGTGGATTAAACACCTCGAGACAAATATCAGCAAGAGGAAAGGGCAAGCTCAAAGCGTATAAGTGGTTGAGGGCAAATTTTCATATGATGACTTTTTTTTTTGGCCATTATCCATGTTGGATTATGGCTATCCGCCCTTGGTAGATTAGCCTAGGTCCATTAAGTCATGGGGTTGAAGTACAAATTATGGACATTGTGAGTAACTAGCTAATATATATTCTTGTGGTTCTATTTGAAAAAGAGAAAATGAATTTTATGGTTCTATTTATAGTTAGGACAGTGAAAGAAATTTTTTGTATGAATGTATAATTTTACCCTCTATTTATTATTGTGTTAACTTTGTTTACATGAGGTATAATGTATATTAAATAGAACTAAAGTTGAAAAGTTGTTAAATTTTAAATGAGAATTAATAAAGTTTAAGTTTTTTCTTGGCCTGTGTGAAACATGTTAGAAGTGACTTATAAATAAGACCAGAGGAGTATCCAATATGGATGAAGGTACAGTGAGGGAATGAAAAAAATACTGATCGTTTTCCTTACTTATGGGATCATAACTCTCAAAGTAACGTACTTATGGCAATAATACTCAAGTTACTTATAAGCATAACACCCAAGTTGTTTATGGGTTCGTAACTTCTAAACCATGAATTATGCAAGCTAGCTACTTTATATATGTTGCCATTTTAGTCTCTATTCTCAACAATGCAGGTGATGTATTTGCTGTGCGTCTATAACCGTGTCCGATCGTAATCTGATTCAGTGTAAGTATTTCTAGGTACGGGCATAACCTCATAATGGTAATGTATGAATTTTTACATTAGACGATTAATTATAAGATTAATTAAAACTATATAAGCTTGAGCCTTTAAGAGAGTCAAACGATCGAATCGAAAGACTCTCCTCAAACTTTTATAGTTTAAATGAATACTACTCTTTATCAAACTAAGAAACAATTTCATGTCTCTCAAAGACGTTCGCCGGAAAAAGCAAACTCTTCATGAGTAGGACTCAACTTTTCATTCTTAACTTTCTCAATTTCGCTCTCCTACCTTCCACCAAGCTTCTGTTTTCATCAGACTTTTAATATTTGTGTTAACATCTTTGATTCTGGATGATGGACTATGATTTTACACAAATATAAAAGGAAGAAGGATCAGAAACATATTCTGCTCTGTTCATATGGTCACACTGCTTTGCCATTTTCATTGGAAAAAGAAGTCCAAATTGTCCAATTCTTTTGTTTTTTTTCCCCGGAACTACCATGCTTCCTGATAAGCCTTTTACTGGATTTATAATTAGAAAAGATTTCTTGGATTTGGAAAGTACTCCTCCGGTTCTTAATATAAGACCCATTTAACTATTTTGATTATATTAAGGAAGTTAGGTAAGTTAGTTAATTATAAAAAATGTGACACATTTTTCCCAAAACATTATAATCATCTTTCTTAATACCTTCTCTCCATCTTCTACCTGATTATGATTGAGGGAGTATCTATAGGAGTAATTTAGAGAAAATTGATAAAAATGAGAAATTGATCTTATATTTAGAACCAAAACCAACTCAATAATTGGGTCTTATATTAAGGACCGGAGGAGTAACATTTTGGAACTTGTATGCATTAATAGAAGAAGGATTGATCCGCACAGTTTACCACGGCTTCCTCAAACAATGTCATCTGAAGGGATATGAACATCCTACTGAAGTTGTTCTGTCTGTTTCTGTTTTCATCCACCCGGTTTGATAATCTTGTTAATTTCCATTAAAAAAAGGAGGAAAATCTCCGTTAAATATATAAGATTAACATTTCAAATTAAAATTACATAAAATTGCACTAATAATGTAGCACTTTTATTCAAATCACACATTCACGACCATACACATTAATAATATCAACAGGTAGTATACATGTATATAATTAATGAAGAAGGTAATCCCAAGTCAAGGGCCTAAACACCTGACCGGCTTCAGACTCAATCTTCTCCAACTGTCCCTTTCGAAGGTGCATGTAAACCACCCAGTCGCCCTTCCCCACCGGACTCGGCATCGGCATCACATACCCGGCGTCTCCGCCCCACGGGAAGTGGTACGACCCAAACACCGGCCTCCCCCACCCGAAATCCACCTTCTCCTCTGGGAATCTCTGCCCCGACGAAACCACAAAAGCTGAACTCTCATCTTCTTCTCCCTCCTCTCCGCCGCCGACATATATGCTCGCCACCGCACCTCCAGGGCGGTGAGCCTCCACCCAGTCTACAAGGCCCAGGAAATGCTCCTCCGTCAACGCGTCTTCCAAGAACTCATGAACTTTGTCGGCCACCCAACTCAACGACTTCCCCGTCAGCTCCCTTGCTGACTCCTCGCCGTATGGTATCGAAAGTACGTTTCCAAAATACGATCCCATGAGAGAAGCTTTCTGTTTGTCACGACCGTCGCTGAGCCTCCTCCTTCCGTCCACCACAATTCCCATTTTGGTGATGACCCTTTTGCTGTTGGCACTTGCAGCAACCATCCTCCACAAGAAGGCGCAGAAAGACTCAAGTTTGGTTCGCTTCACGCCATCGCCGACGACGTTTGAGGCCGATGAGTTTGCGAGCGACTGGATGTGGTTCAGTTGGTCGGCAGTGATGTAGTAGATCCGACTAATGACGGGGTCGGATAAGGACTCGGCACTGGGTTGCTTTGGAGGAGGCAGCTCGGAGACCGGGACAAACATGCGGTCGATGGAAGGATGGATGACACCGGGCCGCCGGGGACTGAGGAGAGAGCGGCGGAAACATGGTCGGGAGTCGAGGGTGGAGATGGTGGGCTTGGCCGACTGGGACAACTGGGCCAAGTGGGCCCAAGACACGAGGAACATGTTGGCTGAGTATGCGTCGGCAATGCGGTGATCGAAAGAGCATGCCACTACGATGCCACCACACCTGAGAAATGTAGCCTGCGATGTGCAGATTTCATATTTAATAAGTGAATATAAATTATATAAACTATAAACTTTCTCCTGACCTTCATGTGATATCTAATTGAGAGTTGATTTGATCCTTCAAAAACATAATAATTCACTTTGTCTTTATTATTCATTTATAATTTTTTTAAACTAATTTATTTAACTTATAAATTGATGTATAATCTGTTACCTGTATATGAATGTTACCAACGAGAACTTATAATTAGGATTAGAGGTAGTATTTTAAAAAAATCATACTTATTATAATTAACTATTTTAACTCATTTTGTAGTTATATTTAAATTAGTCAAAAAATTATTACATTACTTTTCACAAAACCAGCCCGGCCCACTCCTTAAAAAAAAAACCTTACATATGTACGGATGATGTAGTTCGCTTCAGGTTTGGGGTAGGTTATAGGGTGCAACTGCCATCAACAACTTGGTCCTATCTCCATGCATTTGCTATTGTAAAGTTTATATATGATCAGCTTATTTGAAAGGGTGGTAAGTTTTAATTTTCAAAAGGAAAAAGAACACAAAGAGATGAGTTTAGCCTTTTTAGGGTTAAAATACAAATTTATTCTAAAAAATTTTATTCAAGAGTGCTTGGCACATGAAAATTTTAGGTACTTTGTTTTGAAAGTTTAATATTGTAGTAATTTTATCCTCTATCATTAAAAAACCAACACTAGCCATTAATACTTTTAACGGTATGGGGTAAAATTGGCACAACCTTAATTTTTCAGGAAAAATTTGCATCCATAAAATCTTTCGATTGCCTAATGCTCCTAAATGAAATTTTTCAGAGGAAATTTGTATCTTAATCCAATCTTTTCAATAGGTTAACATAAAATGCATACTGCCTCCTCCAATCCTCCAATCCCTAACAAAAGATCTAGTTGAGTGTCAGATTTGGTCATAAGTATAAGATCTTAATTTACTTTATCTCTCATATTTATCTTTTTTATCAAAATTAATTTACCTAACTTATATAAATAATAATTTTTTTATACAAAGGAAAAAGATGAATAATAATGTTATACAAAAGTATTTCAGGAAAATCATGTCATATTTTTTATAATCATGATTTTCTTAAAAAAATAATCTTCACTAAAAGGTATTATTGCAGAAAACTTACGCATTCCAAAATTCATAATCATCGCTATTTTTAGCTCTTGTCAAAATTTGGTTACTAAAATCAAACATTATATGAACTATTGCGGTTAGATCGAACTAATCATGATTAGGGTAGACCCTAACCGGGTTAGGCCTTATCCATGATTGAGACTTAGTCCTACAAGGTATGTGCACAATCATTGCTAAGAAGTTTCTCAATAATATGATTATATTAACACTAATTATTAAGACAGCTTCGTTATAAAATTAATTTCTTTGTAGTGTTTCATTCTTGCAAGTTTAATCATTTTATAATTAAAATATAATTCGTCGCTTTATTTGTAAGCTTTCAAAGATCATGGTCAGATTAGATGACATGTGCATTCCCATATGCTCTTATTCTTATTATTATGTTTTTCAATGAAAAGATAGTAAGTTTTTTTTAAATTAATATAATTATATTACAAGTGTATGATAAGTTTAAAAAACAACTATTTGTTGGTTATTTGTTAAAATAATATATACTGTCCAAACTTCAAACTGTTCTAACGTAACAACGTAAAACCTATAATGTTATTATTGTAAAATTGCGTAATTGTTTGAGAACCTAATAACAAGGAGACAAATAGATGTAATATATGTGTGTAAATTCCTTCCTTCTTTGGAGAGTACCCAACTATGTTTTTTGTTTAAAGACTACACATATTAACTTAGATCAATCACATAAAAGTTACCCTTTTATAAATATGATAATCAAATATACTAACTTAGGAATAATATTAGTAATTTTATGTTATCAAAATTATGCCAATCGTTTATGTTTAAATAACTTTTCCTTTTTTCCAAATTTTCTCCAAATCAAATAGAGTTGTTTTTCAACATATTTTTCAAAACATCATAGAACTCTGAACTAGTATTTTATAGATATATATTTATATACACACACACAAAAAGATAGGGGCTGAAAAATTATGTTTTTATAAACACGGAGGGAGCACCCATTAGTAAAGAAGAGTATTATTTTCTTTATTACAATAAATATATTATAATAATTATCTCGATTAGTTATAAAAATGAAATAATTTTACCAGGAGATATTAATTAATAAATTAATTATGATTTCATACAATTATTTAATAATCATTATATAATTTTTAGAAAATAATTTTATATATATTATAAGTAGGATAATATGTTGTTCTATATAAGCCTAATGCCATCATTCTTATGATGATAATAGTAATTTTTTTTCAGCTTTACAGTTTTTTTTTTGGTCAAACAACTTCACATTTTATTACTGTTTATCAAATATAGACCGTGGTTGAAGATGTCACCTGAATAGCAAGCACGCCGTTTTTCTTCTGAGGAACAAGCTTGCCTTCAATGGAATCATCAGGATTGTACAAGTCCAGGCTTCTCAGCTCCACGTCAGCCTCGGCCTCCACGAAATCAACCCCACGGTTGTTGCAGAGGAGCTCTGGTTCGTCGACGGAGTTGGTCACCACCTCACCAGCCAAGGCGTAGAAGGAAACCAGAGCCTCAGCCAAGCCCTTCTTCAGAGCCCCCACTACGGCAGTCCCGGTGGCCGCCGGTTTGTCGTAGCAAAAGAAAACTCCGACGTCTAGAGGCGGCAGAAGGAGGTCGAGGTTGGATAGCGGAAGCCAATGCTCTTGCAAGGGCAACACGGCAGCCACCACCTCCTCCTTCGTCACCGTCACTGTAAAGTTATTTTCCACCGCCCTGTAACCTTCAATACTTCCCATTCTGGTCAGAATAATTAGAGTTAACCTCTAAAGCCTTTGTATCTCTGAAACGTGTGGAGATGAACAAGTTCGATGCTATCTATGGAGGAAACAGGCCATCTTTGCATGGATTTATATAGGCACTAAACCAGAGAGAGAGGGAGGGAGGGAGGGAGAGAGATGGGTATAGAATATAATAACGTTGGAGTTGGTGGTTTGTCGTTTCGACGTTGTCCTGCAGATATCTAAAAGGAAATAAAAGCATTATCTAGGAAGGATTTTAATAATGCAAACAGTGGAACTTGATGTTAATGTATCACCGGAATTGAAACTAGTACAAGTCACGTCTAAACATTGTGAATATATTGTGTACGTCCCCTGTTTTTAAGTGCATATGTGTTTCATTGATATGATCATAGCTTTTGCTAACATACAAGTACGTATAATTCGTAGAGTTGTTGTTGGGTAATTAATGTATTTGGTTGACGAAGTTATATATATACATATATTACCTCCGGTCTTTAATACAAGACACTGTTTGATTTTTATTTTAGTCCTAAATATAAGATCCCAATCCACTTTGTCTCTCATATTTATATATTTTTTTTCTAAAGTACCCCTTCTAACAATGATAGTTCTAGTCAATACACTTGATTAGTAAGGATATTTTAGGAAAAATAATATTTATTTAAGATAAATAACTAACTCAACTTACTTCCTTAATCTCTTCAAATTAGTCAACTGGCTCTTATAATTAGGACCGGAGATAGTGTGTGTATGCAGGATTTGCAACTACGAGGTGTGTTTATTTTGATGAGGGGTATTGTATATGCTAAGTGACTTGCAGGCGTACTTAAAACACCAGCGTAACTATTGGCGTGTCGTTGAGAATTGACTTTTCTGACTCACCAATTAGTAATATGGTATCAGAGCCTGTTTCTATTGGACTTGTCTTGACATTTGAGCCTTCTTTTTCTCCGCCGTGGCCGAGCATTACTCTGATGGTCGTCATCTTTCTTTGCAATCTCAGTCCTCGGAAACGATGGCGCTCCACCCTTATTAACTGTTTCTTCTGTTTTGGATGGACACAAGTATATACCACCCCTGGCCTCTCTAATTTTGTTTTTCTTATTATTGGGGAAATTTAGGAGTGGGTAAAGGAAGATTAAGTTAGATTTTATTATTATTAGTCGGCACCTGTCGAGCAGACACAGACAAAAATGATTGGCATATTTATGGCACCAATTTGATTAATCAATTCCCATGTATGAGGATTATCAGGGTGATTGATTATTAGCATAACAAAGTAATTAATCCAATACTATAATGTAATCTCAATGACAACATATTACAACGAATTAGGTAATCCCCATTATCGAGTTTTAATTTTAACTTTTGTACTTAATAGTATCAGCCTAGACCAAATCCTTATGATGAAACTACAAGAACTAAAAATCACGATTTAAAACTTTACGAACTAAAATCAAAATTTGATACAATATTAATCCTTGACTAAAATACAAATTTCATGTTATGATTTTCTTTTTTTGGGTGGCATACCAAACACATTATTCCCTTTCATTGCTGATGATTTTTTGAACGAGACGGGCGCTCAATGTTAGCTTGGATGAAGTAGGATGAGATATAGGCAGCAAGAGCTCCAATCAAGATCATTTATGTAAAAAAAGCCGACAACCAATGAGTTATTAGTTGAGATGGTAAGTAGTTTCACCTTGTTAAGAAAAACGCAAATTTAAATCCTAAGAAGTATACTTGTTAGGGAGGTTTTAAACCTTTAACCTTAATGCTTTTGATCTAACAGAGATTAGCTTCAAGGTCAAAGTGATTTGAGGATACTACAAGCTACAACAAGATGATTTATATAAAAAGACTTATTACAAGGATATTTTATTATTTTAGGGTATGTGTCACAAAGTACCTTGGCATACAAACTTTAATTTATATCACAAAACTCTAATTATAATATGTTCAAAGTTTCAAAAACACACACACGCATTCGTTTAATGTACGTTTTTTTTTTTTGGGTGAACGTTTAATGTACGTGTTAGTTTACTCATATTTGTAACATTTCCGTATTTGATGACAATTCTTAATTAGCTTCTTACGCGTGAACGTAGCCATAGAGGCGGGGGAAGAAATAAGGATGGATGGATGTTGTCCTTTCTCCTTTGTTAAGTATCAAGTGGCAATAAATTAGTTTAAATGAGACTTAATCGTAGGCTTAAAAGGGTTTGCTCCACCTAATAGATTGCTGAAAAGGTAATCTCAACAGAGAACAACTTTAAAAAAATGAGCATATGATTGAATTTTATTTGGGGGAAAATACCTGGATTGCGTACTATTATTCTTTAATTAAAATTATATACCCATTTACATAAATTTACATTATTCAAAGAAAGTCAACGGCATTTGAAAATCATTACTATCACATTTTCGGAAGAATTGCTAAAAGCCAAATTTCGAATATTCCCACTTTTCATCATTCCCATTATAAGGATTTTCATGAATTCTTTGTTTTTTTTTAGCAAAAAGGATTTTCATTAATTCTTGAAGTTAACTATGGCTAGAAATTATATACTAGTTAGAGATTTAATTTGATAATACATATAAAACTCTAACTCACTTCATCTCTTATATCCATTCATTTAATTTTTTCCAAAGTAGTATCCATAATAATTGCACACGTTAAAGTATTTTTCTTATAATGTACATGATTAACAATGATATTTTATTTTTGCTGGCAAAAAAAAAACAATGGTGTTTTACAAAAGACAACACTCATTTATTATAAATAACTAGCATAACTAATTTTTTTAATATCCATAAATTTGTTTTCTAATTATTATATTAAGGACCGATATTTAATAAAACCAATAAATTTTTTTTTCTTTCCACTATATAATGAAAGCAACGAAATCACTCAAAAATTCCAGAAAAATAAAAACATATCTATATCGCAAAACGTACGTATAAATTAATTTATTTTGCACATATTCTGGAAGATATATATATATATATATATAATATTTTCTTAATTAAGGATATAACATTAAAAATATGTATTGTTTTCACGTTAGAAATTATAAAGTTAGATCACTCTAAATTTTAAGAGGTTGATTCTTTCAGTCAGGCACATTTCTATTATAAATATAATAGATAATAATTTCAAATACATTTAACTCATCCTATAGGCATAGCAAGTAATATATATATATATATATATATATATATTTTATACGTTATATGATCTTTTTTTTCTTACACTTTCTTTACATTTTATGAGGGAGGAGTATAAATTTTAAAAAAAAAATTAGAACGTTATGCAATTTCATTGACCCTTGAGATTAAAAAAAGCATAATTTATTGCCCTCACTTAATCTCTGACGTAAATGGTTTGGTATGATAGTGTCGAAAAACAATAATGTTCGGTTGGTAGTATGGCAAGTGGCTAAATCCATCTTCGTTTATTTATCATACAATATGGTACGGACTAAGTTAATTCTGGTTGGTCAAATAAAAGACTAATATATTAAATTTCATCTTTCAAAAAAGATATATGGCCAAAAAAAAAAGAAATTTTACTTAAAGACTTAAATTTGAAGAAAAATACTAGGCAATATTTTTTAATATTCATTTTAAAAATCATCAATCAATGATACTCTTCTGGTTCTTAATATAAGACCTAATTAACTAATTTGAGTAAATTAAAGATATTAGTTAAATTAGTTAATATGATATATTTTTTTCTAAAACACCCTAAGCATCTTCTTTAATTTTGTCCCTCCTTTTCCTATTGATTATTGTTGGAGAAATATTAATAGGATTAATTTGGAAAAAAAATTAATAAACATGTGAAATAGGTCTTATATATATGACCAACATTAACTTTCTAATTAATTCCTGTGTTGAGGACTGGAGGAGTAATTTTCAAGGTGGCCGCATGTATTTTTTAAGATAATAATCTGACCTTATCGACAATTAAATTTGTAATTTTCAGAGCATGAGTAATCATAACTTAATTATGACATTAATTTTATTCATTAAATTTTGTTTTATTTCCAATATACTACTACCTCCAATTCTTAATATAAAAGCTAGTTTGACTTTTAATTTGGTAAATAAATATAAGATTCTAATCCTCTTTATCTCTCATATTTTATCCATTTTTTTAAAGTAGTCGTAGCAATTGTACATGTTAAATGTTCAATCAAATGATAGTTTTAGCTAATACATGATTAGTAAGGGTATTTTACGGAATATAATACTTAATTATTACAAATAACTAACTTAACAAACTTCCTTAATCTACTCAAATTAATCAACTAGTTCTTATATTAAGGAGTGAAGTGAAGATAGTATTTTAAGAAACTACAGGGAGACGACATATAATATGGGGAACGCAACTTACATTAAGTTACATGTTTCCGTTTGGTTAAGGATGTAGAGAAGTCAATATCGTCAGATAAACGGGTTGCCATAAACAAAATTGTGAAGAGCCAAGAATTAAATGATACAAACAGATCAGCAATTATGTTACAGAAATGACAAGCTGAATACATAGAAGTTGCGTAAACTTCAAATGATCGTGAAAATAATTATTTCAAATAGGATTATATTAATTAATTAATTAATCAATTGGTTATTTATTTGTCATTATTGAGAATTTTAGATATATAGATAGATACAATCATCGTTTTTCTTTTCTTTTTTTGGTCATTTCGGTAAACAGATATCTATCGTGCAATGAATGAACAACGAACAGGTCAGATCATTTACAGGTTTATAAGGCGGAAGAGATCATTGATATATACAACGACGTCGTACTCAAGTTAGTCTCGTCAGATCCATTTGTCTATATTCTGGAGAAGAATCTTTGGGGAATATAGAAGAAGAAATTAGTTGTGAATAATAAAGAAGCCTACATCACTTATTCAAATACAATTATGTGAGAGAGAGAGAGAAGAAGAAGAAGAAGAAGAAGAAGAAGCAAAGTAGGTAGCACCTAAAGTCAAAAACGTAGTTAGGGGAACTCTAATGAGTCCGACCAAATTAGGGGATTAAATATCGGATAATACTATTTATTAGTGGTCTTCTATATTCTCATCTACTCAATAACCTGAATAGTCAAATCTGTCCCTAAATTAGTTGTTTAATTAAACACTTGCACAAATTCTGGGAATGTTCTATTGAGTTTCTGACCATTTAAAAAAAAAAACTACTTAGACGTCAAAAGTAAAAAATAAAGGAACTACTTCTTTAATTTACAAGTCATTTATACACATGTTTATATTTTATATAGATCGAGAAAAGCCTCAAACTTTATAAATTCTATTGTTAAATTCAACAATACTGTTCAAGTTTATTCCTATTTAATATGCATTATATTTTATAAAGACAAAGTTAACATAGTAAATAGTAATATAGATAAAGGATGAAATTGTATATTCAAATAAAAAAATTGTTCTCTCTGCTTCATAAATAAAATAAAAAATTTCTTCTTTATCTATCTTATAAATAGGAGTAGAGGAATGGATTTCGGACCAATAATCGTGTTTGAAGTATGAGGTGGCAGACTCATTCAAATGGATTAAAATTAGGTACAAGGAATACACGCACAAATATACAAGGAGACTTTGAAAGTCTGAAAAGCAATTATTAAAGTTGGATCATGTCCTTAACAATGTGATCTGGCCAAGTGAAGTTGAATACGTTGATCTTCCCTCAACGACCACGAGTAGTGACTTTATTATTATCATAATTATCATCATCATCATTATTATTATACAATTTTACGCACACATACAAATATGTCAACATGAAGTTTGAGGTTGGGATCTCATCTCAGCTTGAGATGTCGTTCTTTAAGAATTTGCACCCTGAACTTGGAAACAGTAATTTTGGCAAATCATTTTTGGGATTATATATATGCTGAAGACTGTAGCGTATTGAAATCAACGAAATTAGTTTCAGTATTGATCATAATGATAAACACTTGATATTCATCAAATCTTAACGGTTAAAATTTAATATGGATGGTCGAGATTTTTTTTTTTAAAAATGTTTTCCTTAATAGGTGGATAATGCAAAACAAATGCAATATTTTAACTATAAGTTTTTTAAAAATAATTTTTATTTAAAAATTGTTAGCTAACATTTTAAATCTAGATCATTAAAACTTTATCTGAGTAGTATAGATTTCACTTTAGCGATGAGTATTATGGTAATTAACATTGTGATGAACAGTGAAACTAATTCCGAAATCAACATGCTTTCAAACTTGTTCAAATTTTCTTTTGTTATAATTAGGTGTTGATAGACAACTTTTTTATGTATTTGGTGGCGTCACCTTTTGTAATTCCGTTCATGGATGAAATTTTTTCTTTTCTCAAGATAAAACAAAGCTGGTCGCTACATTTACAAGGCTTTATAGATTCTTGTTTTCGATAAACTAAATAGAGTTCCTCGTACATTATACATGCTTTACGTGAATTTAATTTTTCATAATTTATTAATAGTATAATGCAGGCTTAATTATACAAAGATTTACAAGGAAAATAATTTTATTATCATGTCTCTAAAAGCACTTATAAAACCCTTTGCTCATTTTATTATTAAAAGGTCACATTCTCCCCATGGTTAATCAAATAATTCACTGATTTAGTAATGACCTTCTAGTAAATTTTAGGTATTCTATTTCACATTATATCTACGTCCTGAATAATAGAGTGAAGTTTTACAATATTTATTATATAAAACTAAAATTGCTATACTAATATGGAGCACATGTGGTATATAATAATATATAACACTACGTTGACACATTTCTTTCATATTGGAACACTAACTAAATGCTTTTAAAAACTTGTATAGCGAGTACACACATGTATGAAAATATTATACATTCTAACTGCCGGCAAAAAAAAGAGAGAGAGAGAGAGACAATATATTTGAGATTTTCTAGTTGAACTTTTTTTTTTTGGGGTTTGCCAACCTAGTTGAATTGTACTATAATATAAAAGTTTGGACATTTAATCACCAAATTAAAAAAAGAAAAGAAACAAATACAAAAAAAAGACGTAAGTACCCTTATTTTTGTTCAAGTTTGAAGATTTACGAAGTTCTTTTACTTTCATTACCTAACATGACAGTTAATGGGAAACGTCATGCTTAGCACCTCGTTTAGTTTCGAAAGGGGGAAAAAAATTACATCTCGATCAAGACTCAAATGTTAATTAAGGTGACATTATCCTATGCATGGTTAATTAAATAATTTTAATAATTTATTAATGACCTTCTGGCAGTAAATGATATCTTCCACATTCTTTTTCATGTTTTGAATTATAGAGTGATGTTTGACATTTTTATATAAAATTATATTATATTACAATTACTATATTAAAATTGGTTGTTGGTTCTTGGCTTATTAATTACTGCTAGTGGGACAAATATAATACATAGAGTCTCGAAAGCATATGAAGTCCATGGTCATTAATTAACAAACAATATATTTAATTTCTCCGGTGGAATTATATTAACAGAAGTTTGGTCATTTATCTAAAAAATAAAAACGAAAATGAGAAACATATATATAGAAAAATAGACGTACGAACCCTTATTTCTTGGTCAACTTTGGACATTTGCAAATTGGGATACCCTGTTTAACGTATTCACTTTCAGCCATTACGTAACGTGACGTGTTAATGGAAAAAATTATGCTTATTATCACCCCGTTTAATTTTGAACAAGGAAAAAAATACACATCATCAAGGCTAAAATTTTGGATATATCTAAATTTAATTTTTATTATAATTTCTCAAGAAATTAAAGTTTACGAGACTTACTATCAAAATCTAAGAAAAAGGCAACTACTAATTTATAGAATGAAAACACGAAAGCTTTTTAGCAAGTAGAAGTAAAAAATCGCAGGTTTGATTTCATGTATAACTTTTAAGCTGTTAGTGTATGCTACGCTTTAAAAGTGGATAGACTTTTGGTAAAACTGCAGCATAAGCCTAAACAAAAGTTGCAAGTGCAAGCTGATAAGCAAAAAATTGTAACTTCTTATAAAAGGGGAAATACTAACAGGGACACTTCCAACAAACACAGACACTTTTTATCAAATAATATCATAAAATATACTAGTAATTCTCTCTAAGAATTCTCTTTACTTGTTTCATCTTTATTTCCTTCAGACGCTGATCGTACATTGCCAAATATTTGGAAACAACTCCTATTCCGACTTGTTTATCTTTTCAGAAAAATCGAAGTATATGTTTAGTTGTTTATGTTTGTATCAAATCTCATTTCAGTCCTTTAGATTCCGTAAAATATATTTTTAGTTTTTTAATGTTAGCAAAGTTAGTTTTATAAAACGAAAAATACTGAATCATCATACTTGAGTAATGATTATGCAATTAAATGCCGACATAGCATGCTTTCTTTTAATCGTTTTAATTAATATAATATTTTTATATTTTAAGTTGTCTAGCTTAAAAAAAATGGAAACAACTATATTTTTAGAATGCTTCGTAAGAATATAATTACACATTCATTATCTAAATTTGATGAGTCAACATTTTCCGACTAATGGTATTAAGATTGAAGAACTTAAAAGAAACTTTATAAGGAACTACAAATGCAAACATAAAGTAGCCTATGTACATTTTTCTAAGAAAAATGAACTAGGAAGTATTTATCGTATGCGTTGTTCCTTAAAATTTCCTATTTTTAAGAATAATATAATATCATCATTAACATTATACTACCTCCAATCCTAATTATAAGACCCAATTGACTAATTTGAGGAGATTAAGGAAGTAAGTTAAGTTAGTTATTTGTAACAAATAAGTGTTACAATTCTTAAAATATCCTTGCTAATTAAGTGTGTTGGTTAGAACTATCATTATTAGAAGGACTATCTTGGGAAAAAATGCATAAATATGAGAGAAAAAATGGATTGGGGTCTTATAATTAGGACCAAACTAAAAGTCAAACGGGGTCTTATATTAAGGACCGGAGGTAGTACTACCTCCGGTTGTTAATATAAAAACTTGTTTGTCTTTTATTTTGGTCCTAAATATAAAATATCAATCTACTTTATTTTTCATATTTATTTTTTTAAGGTAGTCCTTATAATAATAGTAGTTCTAGCCAATACAATTGATTAGCAAGGATATTTTAGGAAGGATAACACCTATTTATTACAAATAACTAAATCAATTAGTTTTGTTAATTTACTTAAATGAGCTAAATAGCTCTTATATTAAGAATAGGTAATGTTAGAATGAAAGATATATAAAAAAATTTGTAATTAAGAACATATATAATATAATAAATCATCTCGTAGCTCAAATTCTTTAGCTACTTCATCTTCTTCAGTCTGAACAGGTAAGAATTCCATGAATCTTGGTGTGACATATTTCTAATTAACACCACGTCATTCTAACAGTTGATTTTGTGTGCGTGTGGGTGGGTGTGGGTGTAAAATATAGCCTGTATTATAGATGGTGGAGTTGGTGAGAAGAACCAACGAGCCGAGAGCTGAAAGGCATCTAAAAGATGGGTTAGATAAACCTCAATAGCAAATCTATTAACCAATAAAACCAAAAAAAAAATGTCATCGGCAAACAATGCATAAAATTGTTTTAAGAAAGAACGTATATAGATACTCCTTTCGTAATATGAAACAACTACAGGCCATTCAAAATATTAGTTAAAAATTATGAATGTAAGATATATGTGTGTGTTTTTACAATTATATCCTTATTTATAAAGAGAGTACTTAAGAGATAATGAGTAAAAACTTATTGCAAAGGGATAATAAATGGTATATATTTAATGAGGTAAAATTAGAAATATTAATTTAAAATTTTAAAGAAAGAAAATTTATTTTTTAGATTTAAGAACATCAGTATAAGAGAGATTATTTCTTGTAGAAAAGGAAGGAAGAAAGGAAGGAGTAAATCATTTTAGCTTAACTCATTCTTCATCATTTTTACTCTTAACGTTTAGTAGGTAAGACTTGCTTACTAGACATGTATGTGATGTTCATTTTAATCAATAGATGACTGTCAGCTAAAACAAATTAACAATATATTCACATCTTTAATACATCTCCTGTGATGCATTCATGTCTCACTTGGCTTACTAACAAGTCAATATATAATAAAGATAGTTTCCATTGCAAATACATTAAACACGACCAATAACTGATGAACCTACGACGACGAGTATATCAAAGACTAAGGTAATCCCAAGCTAAGGGCTGAAACATATTTGCAGCCTCACACTCTATCTTCTTCAACTGTCCCTTTCGTTACCGTCACTTTGAAGTTCGTCTCTAAACGTTTGGTCAAAAAGTATTATTGAACCCAAAGAAATTAGACATTTAATTTCTCCCAACATATTTTTTTATTTATAAATATTTGAATATATATAATTAAAATATTTGAACCAACAGTTTTGCTATGGGAGGTCAGATCCCTTAATCCTTTATAATCTCACATTAAACCTCATTAATAAATAACTTATTGTGATGAGAGATGGATTAGATAACAGATTGAGCTACTCCCGTTACTCCAAAATACAAATTGCTTTTAGAAAAATACAACTCGATTTAAAATATAAATCACTTGAACAATAATCAATATTTATTTATCAATTTTGTCTAGGAAATTAATACATAAATGTATAATTTCTTATATTTTTTATTTCCTTCACAACCTCATTTAATATGGGTAAAGTTGGGAAAAGTTTTAAATGTGAGAAAATCTTAATAAGTTAACTATCATGTTTTGATTATAATGAATCAGTTAAAATGACTTATATCATGGACCAAAGAAGTACTAGACAAAACATGGACACTCATGATTATTCCCTTTCTATTTAATTTATTACATTTTCTTCATATTTTTTAATATATTCCGTACAAACCAAGAAAAACTATAAACTTCATTAATTTACCTTTAAAATTCAACAACTTTTGAGTTTTATCCTTATTTTAACATACATGATGTTCTATGAAGATAGGTCAATATAATATTAAATGAAGAGTAAAATTATACATTAATATAAAAAATTTAACGATACGACTTATAAATATGACAGGTAAATTTCTTATCTCTCTACTCTAAAAATAGAACCATAGGGGTATTTAATAATGAGATATTTTACAGTGAATAGGGTCCTTACACATCCCTTTCTCTATCCTCAAGATCCGAGGGGTGATAGGGACAAGTGGTTTGTATTGAAAGTTAATAAGAATAATGGCTTTAAGAATCTTAAGAAACTATGCAAGTAGCGCATTCATTTTCAGTGCCCCCCATACATATAGCTAAATGCAACTACAGATGGTAAACAAGGAACACAAATACAAACAGTCATCCAACACACCCCGCACTCCACTCGTTAAAGGTCCTTTCTTCATCAATCTTGTGGCTAGATTGTGATAATGTCAATCGCCACTTGTTAAAGGTCCATTTGATGCTTATTTAGAGGCAAAGCCTTCTTCACTAATCTTCACAAGGATAAACTAACTCGAGTAACCAAATGAAACCTAGCAACAACATGCTAGAAATCAAGCACAACTCAAACTGATTAAAATTCTACCTGGTTCTCTCGGTTTGGCTAGTAAATAGGCGAATCAATCTTCTGACTGATCCGGTTAAGAATTTTTAAGCATATTGATCGAGTTGGATCTTATTTTATTTTATTTTTCTTATCATCATTCCATTAGATTTGTGCTTTAAGCACAACTCAGTTTGTTTTGTAAGATTATATTGGTTTATACATGAATACTTCATTTAATTGTCAATTAATATCTTTTTATTTAAAAATTATTTTTTTAAGAGTCATACTTGAATATTTTATATATGTTTCATCATAATTGTTGTAACCATAACACATAGCATTGTGCTACTATTGAACTGCTTCCCGCAGTTCGTCTTGAAGCATTAATTTATCAGTTATTGGAAAGCCATTCTTGCTTTGATGAGATAATCTATATTTTTTTATGAAGCTACACATACTACTCTTTCTAATCTGGTATCAAATATAATAAACAAATAACTACTTCACTATTAATAATTATTTTTAAATGGGCCATAAATTCGAATAACATAAATAATGTATCGAACATAAATTTGGGCTAAAACAAGTTTTCTAAATTCTTATATTGGAACTGGTTTGGGTGCTCATCCTAAGCTCATCTTTAAGAAGAGCACCCAAAGTTCATCCCATCCGAACTGTCCAAATCTAATATGAATGATTTAAATTTAATATTTTTAATTAATTATTTTTTAATAATAATTATTTTTAAAAGGTAATAGTTAAAAAATTATCTTTATTTTAAATTTTATGCACATTGAAATAATTGTTTTAAAAAATAAAAAAATAAATTTGAGCTATTCAAATGAGATATGAATGGTGTAAATGAGGTAAGCTTTAAGTGCTCATATTTAAGAAGAGCATCCAAACCGGTTCCTAAATTAAAAACTGGATAGACTACTAAATTAAAACAATGGTGTTGAACCACCAAGTTCTTGTGTCTAAAAATAATCCGTATAAAATTGTATCAAAAATTTTTAGTGTATAATGTCCAATGTGCATGCATCAAATTTTTCTAAGGAATAAATAAGATTATTCCCTTTAATTATTATTATTATAAGAACATTTATTAACATTCTTAATATAAGATCATTATTATCTAAAACATTAATTTTTTCTTTTGAGTCTCCTTTGCATTGATATGTCTCAATGAACTAAACAAACATCTTTAATTAATAAACTTCAATGAGAGTAATTTTAAAAATGAAATTTAATTGAATTATTTAATCTATATAAATTTATTACTCCATCCTTTTGCTGGCAGAATTTTTAAGGAAAAATGACAATAAAACACCTTCTGAATTTCAAAATGACAAATAAGGTTTCTGAATAAACAAAATGACAAAGAAAGTATTAGGTACCAATATGGAATTTTGATTTTTGGCCTCAAAACATGTTGCAAAACCCATTGACAAAATAGTAACTCTCACTATGAAAGTTGTAAATCCCATTATGTGTTTTGTAAAATTTAGCATGGAATTATATTGTTTTTTTACAGAAAAGTTACCCAACCTCTCAAAACAGGTTGCAAAACCCATTAACCAAGTAGTAAATCTCACTATAAAAGTTGTAAATCCCACTATATGTTTGTAAAATTATAGAAAACTTGCCCAACCCTTCAAAATAGGCTGCAAAACCCATTGACGAAGTAGTAACTCTCACTATGAAAGCTGCAAATCCCACTATATGTTTTGTAAAATTCAAAATCAAAATTTCAGATTGGTACTTGATGCCTTCTTTGTCATTTTATTTATTCGGATGCCTTATTTGTCATTTTGAAATTCAGAAAGTATTGTATTGTCATTTTCACAATTTTTAATGCATCTTTATACGGCCCGTTTGGAACATTTGGATACAGCCTGCACCAGGATGGATTCAATATTCTTTTACTACTCACCCATACCATTTTTTTTAAATATATATATAAATGATCAATAATATAATAATCTAGTAAATGACTTACTTTAATTTCAGTATATGTAAATGTATGTAATTTTCATTTTAATGGATTAACTTTTTTTTCTTCTTGCAAGCTAGTGGGTTTTTTTTTTTTTTTTTTACGAGCACAAGCCAGTGGATTACTGTTGGCTAAAACAAATTAACAATATATTCACATCTGTGATCAATCACATAGCTAGATGCGTTTGTCTCTCATTTGACTGAGTCAATAAGTTGAAGATGCTCTCCAGTTTCCATAACATTACAAATACATATCAAAGAGTGAGATAATCCCAAGTTAGGGGCTCCAAGGTATGTGCAGCCTCACACTCTATCTTCTTCAACTGTCCCTTTCGTAGGTGCATGTACACCACCCAGTCACCGTTCTCCGCCGGGCTCGGCATCGGCATCACGTAGCCCGCGTCTCCGCCCCATGGAATGGTATGACCCGAACACCGGCCTCCCCCACCCGAAAGCCACCTTTGCTTCTACGAACCTCTGCCCCGACGATACCACAATAGCCGGTCCATCATCATCTTCTTCTCCTTCTCCGCCACAGTATATCCTTGCCAACCCAGCACCAGGGCGGTGTTCCTCGACCCAATCTATAAGGCTGAGGAAATGCTCCTCCGTTGTCGCCGCCTCTAAAAACTCATGAACTTCATCGGCCACCCAACTCAGCGACTTCTCAGACAGCTCCGCCGCCGTTTTCGCACCGTATGGTACTGAAATGACGTTCCCAAAAGATGAGCTTAAAACCGACGCTTTCTCTTTGCTTAGTTTCTTTCTTCCATCAACCACTATTCCCATTTTGGCAATGACCCTTTTGTCCTCGGCACTGGCAGCAACCATCTTCCATAAGAATGCACAGAAAGACTCAAGCTTGGTTCGCTTCTTCACTCCATCGATGACAGCATTTGAGTTTGCGAGTGTTTGAATGTAGTTAAGTTGGTCGGCGGTGATGTATTAGATCCGACTAATGAGAGGATCGGGTTCGGAGCCGGGTATGGGTTTCTTCGGGGGTGGTAGGTTAGAGAAGGGAACGTACATGTCGTGAATGGAAGGGTTGATGCGACGGGGAAGCCGTGGGCTGAGCAGAGATCGCCGGGAAGATGGTTGGGACGGAAGAAAGGCCGGTGTGGGGCTGGTGGGCTGGGCCAACCGGGCCCAAGATACGAGGAACATGTCCGCTGAGTAGGCATCGGCAATCCAATGATCAAAACTGCATGCCACTACTAAACCACCACACTCGAGAAATGTTACCTGCGGGATATATAATTTGATAAATGTGATTAATACTACCTCCAGTCCTAATTATAAGAACTAATTAACTAATTTGAAAAGATTAAAAAACAAGTTAAATTAGTTATTTGTAATAAATAGATATTGTCTTTTCTAAAATATCCTTACTAATCAAGTGTGTAGGTCAGAATTATCATTATGAGAAAGACTATTTTAGGAAAAAAATACACAAGTATTAAAAAGAAAATGGATCGGGGTATTATATTTATAACCAAAATAAAAATCAAATAAAGTTTTATATTAAGAATAAGAGGTAGTAGTTAAAATTAATGATTGAGAAACAAGTATAATACTCCTCCAATGCTAAATACAAGGACTAAAAAATAATTTTCAAGCATCACATCATGTGGGGACTTAGATATGCTTAAAGTGGTAAGTACTTTTGAGTCCAAAAAAAAAGTGGTAAGTACTTGCTTTACTAAAGTGAGAAACAAAAAGTTCGGTGCCACTCTTCTCAAGCACATGGATAGAGCTTTATTGTTACTTGTATGATAATGATTTTCCAAAAGGCAGAAGCAGGTCCAAGAGACCTGGAGGAAAGTTATGCACGACATTTTTAAGATGCGAGTAATATTATTTTCATTCGCGCCTACTTATATTATTCTAATTTTTAAGTGAAGATTGAATTAATAATGAATTTCCTTCGAGATGTAACGAACACTATTGAGCATTTTGTACTCCCAAAACTCAAATCAAGACAAAATAGTCTTTACCAACTAATAATTTGGCTTTATTTTTTGTATGCTCAGGAAACAGTTTTGGTGCTCATTGCAGCGATAAACATTATGATACTCATCAAATCTTAATTATTCAAATTTAATATAAGTAGTCGAGATTTAGTTTTTTATATTTTTTTTAAAAAATATTTTTCTTTCCTGGGAATATAATCCAAAATAAAGTTAATCTATTAACTGTATATTTTTTAAAAACTTTTTATTTAAAAATTATTGGTTGAAAATTTTAAATTTAGACTATCAAACTTGTATTTTAATGGCGTAGATTTTACCATAGAAATGATCATCACAGTATTCAACACTACGATGAGCACTGAAGCCACGAAGACAATGGAACCGGTTTCAATACTCTACACAAGAATGAGCACCATGATGCTCTTTCTTTATAGTAAAATCTGAACCATTCAAAACCAATTTTAATGGTCTAGATTTTTAAATGGAAGTTTTTTTTAAAGATATTACATTTATTTTGAATTATATACTTATTAAAAAAATTTTAAAAGAAAAAAATATTAAATATTAAATCTCGGACGTCCATATTAAATTTGAATGGTTGAAATTTAATAAGTATCATGATATTTATCATTGGTTATAACAACCTTCCATGAATTTCAATAACTAACCAAAAAAGAGATTATCTTAATAATTTTTAATGCTGTAACTCTCCGTATAACCTTTCTTATAAGCTTAATATACAAGAACATGACTTTTCAAAAGCAAAGGAGAACGTGTCAGAATCAGTTTTGATACTCATCATCTTGATGAGCACCCTAAACTTATCAGATCTAGATCATTCATATTTTATTTGGAGGGTCCATATGTGATTTTTTATTTTTATTTATTGAAAGTCATTATTTTAATATGTATAAAATTTAAAATAGAAATAATCTCTTAACTATTATTTTTTTTAAAAAATAGTTTTTCTATTTAAAAATAATTAATTAAAAATTTTAAATTTAGACTTAAATATAAATAGTAATAAGTTTAGGATGGATTACAAGAACTGAAACTGATTTCAAAACACGTGGCTGCACTTGCAATTGTTTCCATTTTTGTGACGACACACCCACACCACACACGACTTTCCAAAAGAAAAAGACAACAGGTCTCTGCATGCGCATGCACTTGCAATTATGTGTCCTTTTCTGTGACGATACACACACGCACACATACATATACATACATGTGTGTGTATATATATATATATAAAGAAATTACCTGTACAGCCAGGACGCCATCTTTCGTCTGAGGAACAAGCTTGCCTTCAATTGAATCATCAGGGTTGTACAAGTCAAGACTTCTAAGGTCAACGTCGGCCACTGCCTCCACAAAATCAACCCCTCGGTTGTTGCAGAGAAGCTCCGGTTCTCCGGCGAAGTTAGCCACCAATTCTCCGGCAAAGTCGTAGAAGGAGACCAGAGCCTCAGACAAGCTCTTCCTGAGAGCGGCCGCCACCACGATGGAGATGGCAGTTTGCGGTTTGTCGTAGCAAAAGAAGACGCCGACGTCGACCGGCGGGAGAAGGAGGTCGAGATTGGAGAGTGGAAGCGAATGCTCTTGTAACGGCAACATGGCGGCCACCACCTCTTGCTCGTTACCGTCACTTTGAAGTTCGTCTCCTTTCTTGAAGCTTCTTTACTATCCATTCTGGTTATTATGATACCAATAACCAGGTCAATTAATCTCTGAAGACTTGCTGGCTTTGAATGGAACTGGTTCAAGTTTCATGGATTTATAGACACACTTCAGGACAGAGAGTGAGTGGAATGGAATTTTATCCTTTTTGAATAAAAAGTTCAAATGATGTTAATATGTGGTTGAGGTGAAAAGGGGAAATGAAGAAAGAATTGGAAAAAAAACATGTGGTTGAGGGGAAAAAAAGGGAATGAAATTGAATTTAACAGTCCTTATAGTTGAAAATTGGATTTAATCTTAAATATAATATTCTAATTCAGTTTATTTTTTTATTTTTCTCAAAACATTCCTATTAATTAAAAGAAGATCCCACTAAAAGAAGTTTCAAAGCACATAACTACAGAAGATATATAGTTTAGGGAGATCAATGTATATTTATGATAATGACTAATTTAACTAAATTTTTTTAATGTCCCTTCGAAAACATCCGATAAAAACTTAAACTAATTTTCTAAATATTCTCAAATTAGTTATTTAATTCTTACTCTTTCTATTTTAAATATAAGATTTATTTTATAGTGTTGTATTACAAAATGAATATTATATTTAAGACCTGAGTCATTATACTAAGGAGAGGAGGTATTATGTGGATGAGGAAAAAAAAGAAATGAAGAAACAACTGGAAAACAATAAAATAGCTAATTTAGTGGGTGCCATTTCATTTGATACGATAACAAGTACGGGTACCATAGAGCCCATGTTGAAGACTTTTTTTCTTTTTTCTTTTCTCCAATTTGATACCGTTTTGTTCTTGTTCTTTTCCTTCCTTCCCTTTTTTTAAATTAAAAAGAAAAGAAAATAATATGGACTTAATTTCAACTTCTCACTCAACTCTAACCGCATGCTGTAAAATGTCACTTTTTTAAATATTTGTTTTGTTCACCCAAAATAAAAGACACTAGTCTAATTGGGGATGAACTGCCATATAATCTTTGCTAGTCAAACTCCAAAGATGAGAAGGACAATCATTTAGAAGAGAGGTATGCGAAATCCCCTCCTTAGCCAAGGCGTGAGCAAGCCGATCTTGGTTACTAGAAATGTGTGTTGTCATTAGCTCCCAATTGGATCTTATCATCGCTGCTATATTCCCTGCACAACTTGTTAACAAGAATCGTAGCATCCCATTCAACAATTAGGGCACGTTTGGATTGCCCTTTGAAGTTGCAAAAGTGCCCTAGAGTCTATAAAACTGAGGTTTGGAGCTAATTTAGGCATTGTGAGTTGTTTGGGTGGTCTTTTAGCCTAACTAACTTCTAAAGCAAAGAGAGAAAAAAAGATAATTATGAGATGCGAGATGAGGGTTTGAAGATACTAGTAAGTCCTACTTTGTTTTAATAAAAATAAAAAAATACTCAATAATTAAGTTTCTGGCAGAGAGAGAGAGAGTTTTTTCTTAGTCTTATTTATGAGTCATTTCATTAAATTTTTGACATGAATGTGTAATTTTATCTTTTATTTATTATAGTATATATAGTTTCTTTTTTAAAAGATGTATATATTAAACAGCTGTAAAGTTGAAAAATTATTATATTTTGATGAAGAGTTAATGCAGTTTAAGGGTTTTTTTTTTGTCTGTATGAAATAAGCTAAAAGCACCTCATAAAAAAAAATCTTCATTAAAAATCTAATTGGTGGGAAATTTTTATACACACAGGTAGCAGCACTTTGCAAATTAAATTTTTATACAAACCCTTTAACTTAAGTCCTTTTTACTAATTTAAAATAATCCTTATTGTAATTTTCTCACAAATAAATATTTTTATTTTATAATTTTTATTTTAATTGGTTTTTAATAATTATCACATTAAAATCATATAATATAAAATACTAGTATTCAATAAAGTTTATGTTTATATTTTATATCTTTTGCCGCCAAGTTCCCGTGCTAAAAGTAAACCTTTATAAACATTAAACAGTCCATTCCTCAGCTTCCAACATGTCACATTTGCCAAGGAATTGAGTAAATCATGCTAACGTTCATAGGGACTAATTATTTTACAATCACGCTCGTTTGGATTAGCTTTTTGTAAATGGGTTTTTGGAGAAAAAAAAAGTGAGTTAGAAGCAAAGCTGAAAGTTTGAGCTTTAGGGTGTGTTTAGATTGGCGTTGAGCAAAACTGACTTCTAGGCAAACTGACTTTTGTAACTGAAGTTAGAGTAAAAGTCAGTTAGTGTATGTTTGGATAGGTGCTTTTAAAAAATCAGTTAGAAAAGTTAAAAGTTGTTTGAATGATTAATAGAAAAGTTAGTTTAGTTGTAAAATGACTAAAAAAGGCATGGATTTTATTGAATAGCAGTGTTTGAAATTTTATGTTTTTAATGTGATAATAGTTAAAAAAATACATTAAATATTATGATAAACTATAAATAGTTCATTTGTGAAATTATAAAATAAAAATATTTATTACCGAGAGAAAATTTGAAAACATATTGTAGATAATTATTACAATAAATAAAGGAGGATCTCAGATTTATTTATTTTTTTTAAAAAAAAGAAGAGAATAAAAACTGTGCTTTTTCATTTAGGATAAGGGGATATCATTATCATTTCTCACGAAGCTAGAGGGAGCAGAACGATGGAAGAATGAGAATTATTCTTCAACCCCTTCCCATATATATGACCTCACACATGTAGCCTTCCAAAGGGGGAAAAAAAAAACTCGCATACAGCCAAGACCCAACCTCACCGTCCTTAATCATCCATCGCTCACTATCTACCATTGCATACCACACCCCCGCAACCATCACCACCTTTTCCCTCCTTCATCATCTTCGACAACGAGTGGCATAGCACAGGACCTGAGACCATCATTCCCTTCCACCTTCACCATCGCCATTCATCACCATTCTCGACCTTCTTCATCGTCTTCAACACAAAGAGGATTGAGAGAGAGGAGAGAGAGAGAGAGACGGCGGAGCAGAACTTGAGTGAGATTGACCACGAATCATTCACTCTCATCCCTACCGAGCACATTCATCATTGACGCAGAAACAGAGGAGGCAATAAGTATTGACCTTCAGACTTGTGAATGAATTCGGTAGAGGGGAAATGCAAGGAGGGTTAAAATTGGTAGGTCATATTTTTATGAGCAATTAATGCTCCAATAACAGTAGATCTCATTTTCAAACGTCCCAAAAGCACCACAGCCCAGCATTGGAAACGGTCGACAGTTTGTCCAGAAGTTGGTTGGAGAAGATGGGCTACCCAAACAATGTTTTTTATCCATTGCAGTTTGTAACCGTGGTTTCATGCATTCATTCCAATGCACTTTTAGCGTTACAAACTGAGATCCAAACATGCCCTTAACCTTTGGTAACGAGAAGAGAGAAAACAAGAAAAATGAGAAGAAATATAAGAATATTTAACTAGATCTTATCTTGATCCAATAAATCGATTTTTTCTTCTAAGAAGAAAATATTAGCTTATAAAATTTAATTATTTTAATTAATTATTTTTTTTGAATTTATCAAATTGTATAAATATGATACACTACTTTTGCTCTTTAATTTAATATCCCAATAGATTAATTTGAAGATATTAAGGAAGCTAAATAAATTATCACATTAATATCATATAATATAAAACACTACTATTCAATAAAATTCATGTCTTTTTTTATTATTTTATATTTAAATTTACTTTTCTATTAATTATCTAAACAAATTTTAAATTTTTTAACTAACTTTTAATAAACACTAATTTAAACATAAATCATATTACATTAACTAACTTTTATTCTAATTTAAATTTGTAAAAGTCGCTTTTGTCACTACTAATCTAAACATACCTAGTACTGTCACGGCCAGTCACGAGTAGCTGTCGACTCCAAATGCAATAATCAAAATGCAAGTGGAACAGCGATAGCGTTGAATAAAGAAGAAAGGTGTGTTCATAATGGACATTTACATTTAATTTTTTGAAAGTAATCTTATGATACAACAAGTAATATATATATAAAAAAATTTTATCTCAATTTATGTAAAAATATTTTTAAAAAGTTGAAATAAACACCCCAGTAGAGTTGTGTATTTGTGATGTATATATTGTGTAAATTAGAAAAATTATTTTTTGATAAAAAAATTTTATTGGTGAGAATGAACTAACAACTTTTTATATATGCAAAAAGTATTAGTACTTTGTAAAAATTTTAATGGTATATTTTCCCTAATTTTTCTAACACATATGAGAGTTTAATTTAGGTTTTACGTTCTTAGAGGCTGAATTCATATCCTCCCCGTACTATTGCCCTCTTGTTTGTTGTTGGATGATGCCGTCCACAACGGATCACAATTATATAAAATCCAAGGAACAAAAAACCAGACCGGCTATTAAACCGGTGATAGTGGGTTAAGGGTTACTAGTCGAACTGAGGACGAACCGGGGTCGGACCGGTCATATTAAAATAATATAATTTAATTCACAATATTAAAATAAAACAAAATTTATAAATAATAATCACTAGAAAAAATATGAGAAGCTACAAAAATAGTTTAAATGTTTAATATTACCAAGTAAACACATTTTTAATCCTCCACATTAATTCAAACTATGCTTCTTGTAGGTTCTAAAATAGCTTTCAGATTTACTTCCATATTAATTCCAGACTTTCAATTACGTTAGCAGTCAACCTCCTACACATGCATACATTCTCCCATAGCCTTATAATCTCCTTATACAAACTTTAATCTATGCCAACATATCCTCTAATCATTTAAAATTCCTATCCATTGGTTGGTAACCTCAAGCACATTTCAACAATAAATTTAAATAAACTCCTCTACCTTTCATAATCTGAAAATTATTCCCAACTTTAAAACATCAATTCAAGCCTATCCTTTAAACTTAAAATCGTATATAACTTAAAAATTTGAATTATCTAAGACCCTCCTTTCAATTCATCAACTCCAAGCTTCTCCGATCCCTTCAAGAATGTAGATCTAATCAATTAATTTAATCGTTCAACATTCAAGACCCCCAAGTTAAACTCAATATAATACATTAGTTCAATTCTTCCCTCTTATCTCCATGAATTCGAGTCCCATGAACCAATCAAGCTTATATATTTATTTACGTGTATCCTGTTTCTAAAACCAACCCACCCAACACCAATGCAACAGAAAGCCAAAATTACAGTTCCCAACTTTGGTTACTCTTGGCTAGCATCAGTATACCGCACTAAGAAAAATAAACAACATGCAATCCAACAAGCTCACTCCATAAACACAACCCGTAATCATCCTAAACCAGCAACTTATTCCCCTGTTCGGCCAGCAACGAAACAGAGCAAAGAATTTGAAACTCAAACTTGCAGAAATTTCAACCTCTGTTCGGCCAACCCAAAACAGAAGTATCTAACATCATGCAATGACTGCGACTTTGGAGCTCAGACTTGTGGCGACTTGTGATGACTTGCGATGACTGCCATTTTGGAGCTCAGACCCTTAGACTTGCGAGCTCAAACGGTTCAGGGACACTGGAGATTAGACTTGCGATGAGGTTGAGGGAAACAGGAGATCAGACTTGCGATGACTGCGATTTTGGAGCTCTACCGAACAAGGAGCTCTGCTGGAGACCGTTGTGCCGTCAATGACGCTAGGGAGCAGGTATTTTGGAGGAGGTGAGCTGCTGTGCAAGCCAGAGGAACGAGGAATCAGACTCAGGGGAGGGAAATGGGGGGAATTCGACGGGAAAGGAAATCAGAAAAGGAAGAAGGATTTTTTTTTAATAATTAAAACGACGTCGTTTTGGGGTTTTGACAGATTAAAAAAAAGGGGAACCGGGTAACATAGTCAACCGGGATTATCCGGTTCTATACCGGTTCAACCGGTTTTTTATCGGTTTGATTGTCCCTTGGTCTAGCTACTAAGCCGGACCAGACTGCAAACCGGTTCACCGGTTTTCGGGTCGAACCGGCCGGTCCGGTCCATTTTTTTTTCTTGATAAAACCCCAAACAAAAACAAGACAAAAACAGTTGTTTTTGGGCCAGCAAAAGGCAAGATGCAATGTACTCGGGAGGCATGAATGGGAAAGGAGTCTTTGGATTTTCAGGGCGAAATTACTGTGAAATAACACTTTTAGAGTATATTCGAGTAAAAAGAAACTTTTACATGTTTGACATCGTTAGGCATATTTTAAGACCTTATCTCATTAAAATATAAATAGTGTATATTTCATGTTTTATAAAATAAATTTTTTATTATTGTCTTCATTTATCTTGGCTAAAATTTAGTAGTTCAATTTTAGTTTTCAAAAAATTTTAACATTTTGTCCTTAATTTATAAAATATAAAATATGGAGAGTTCAAATTTCAATGTCATGGTTTAAATAAGAAATGGATAGAAATGAAAGGGAAGGGAAATGAAGAGACCGCCTAAGGAATAATTCATAAATAGTTAAGTACCACAAAGGAAAACAATATGCGTTTTCTTGCGGATATATTCTCATAGATTAAAAAAGGAAAATTCCAAATGACCAAATAGCAAAAAAAACTGCTTGTTTTTCATGAAATTTGTTTGAGAGAAACTGCTGTTTTGGCGTAGTGAAGGGTCGAGGCATGTGGCTTGACATCTATTTTCAGCTTTTAATTGTTACTTATTCCCTTTTTTAGTCGGGAAATTGTTATTTATTTTTTTAATTAGAGATAATAATAAGGGTTGGATCCACACAAAAAATGACAAGTTTGAGTTAGCAAAATGTCAACTCGCCAAGTGCTAGCTATTTTACCTTGTATCGCTTTAAGCCCACTTCACCACGGGCCAACCCACTTTTTTATTTATTTTAAATTTATAAACTAGTCATCACATCACATTATCCCAACCCACTAGTTCCGCTACCCAAGTTTAACCCTATACATTTTTTATATTAGGGCGTTTCTATTTCAATGCTATTTTAGTTCTCTATGTTGAATGTTAATTTTTTTTTTTTACCATAAACTGAGCCTTCATTACTTTGATCATGAAATTAATTACAGGCATTGACCAAAAATAACGCACTGCAAATACGACCTTCGATTCTTAATATAATAGCTTGTCTGACTTCTATTTTAGTTTTAAATATAATATCTCAATCCACTTTGTATCTCATATTTATCTATTTTTTAAAAATATTTCTTGTAATAATGATAGTTTTAACTAAAATACTTGGTTAGCAAGAATATTTTAGAAAAGACAATACTTATTTATTACAAATAACTAACATAACTAATTTTTTTAATTTATTCAAATTAGTTAACTAGCTCTTATATTAAGAACTTATACTATTTACTTTACTACATTCGTGATTACAATTAGGTGGTTATATAAAAATGAAATTGATAACATATTATTAACAGTTTGGGTACATTTTCAAAATAAGTTATCCTCATTATTTTAACTCAATGCCTATAATTAGTTCTCATCCTCATTTTTTTTTACTATACAATTGTTTTTATGAATTTATTTGAGTTCTTGTTTTGAAAAACTTATTTGAAAATATTTTTTGATTATATGTTCTAAAAATTTTAAAAAATGAAAAGTTGTTCTAAAAGAATATCTTTTTGATGTTTTGTTATTTTTTTCTCAAAATTAGAAAAAAAGAATATTACATTTTTTTGTCAAAAAGCTGGCTGACTGGCGCGAGTTACTCCAACCAGCACCACGATGGGCTAACCCGTATCCGTACCACTAACCCGCTTTACCAACTCTACCTTTTTTGGCCATCTCTATCCTTGATTTATACTGCTACCTCCTGTTCTAACTATAAAACCTTATTTGTAGTCTACAAACAAAATTTTATATTTAGGATCGAAGATAGTATTAATTTATTATTTATGGCAACAATATGATTAGGAGATAAACTTAAAAAGTATAATATGATACGTCAGAGTTTTGGGCTGAAGCCCAATAGATGCAAAACATACAGTATAGGGCCCAATAATTAACATTTGATTAGACGAAAGCCCAATAAAGTCAATGACTGAACCTGTAGGGGTTTTTTTTTTTTTTTTGGGACCAGATCTGTAGAGCTTCGCTTTAGTACTAAGAAGAGGGCTAAGCGTGAATGAGTGATGATACGCAAATATCAACTTTACTTTAACGGTATACCCGCCCCCCCGGGGGGGGGGGACCTTTATTTTAACGTTTAAGTGAGGCAAATTACAAAGCGTGGGAGAGTGAACATTTAACTTGTGTTTAGAGTTTTTCTTTTTAAAGGAACTTTCAACATGTATTTTGATTAATATGGTTTCTTAATATATAAATTTGGAATTACTATCATTTTGATTATAATTCGGTGCCACGTAGGAATTTTAAACATAATTTCATCAATTCAACAACCGATATATTGATAGTGAAATAATTCCTGTTTGTTTAGACTTTGTGGACCCACACTTCTTTTATTTTTGTTCATCTAATATTGCATCCAGTAAATTTATAGCAAAAATTGCGATTCCTTTTTTGGGATGAAATAAATATAAAAAGAAAAGTTACAAGACCAATAATTTTTTTGGGGAAACATCGTTACAAGAAAAAATGTTAAGTAAGGGGAAAAAATAAGTATTCGATTTATTTAGTTATTTATAAGCAAGGTGTGTGATGAACTTATTATTTTTGTGCTTTTGTTGGATTTCAATCCTCTTTAAGCGTCATGGCCTCTTAAATAGAATGAAGAGATTATCAATCTTTTATTTTTATTTTTTAAAGAGTCAACCCGTGCTAAATAATATGTGTTGATGCTGGCAGGTTGCTCATGTGACTTGTGGGTCAATTTTTTTTTTTTTTTTTTACGTTGGGTTATATTTAATTATCTTGTAATAAAAACAAAAGCGCTCAATTATTTCATAATAAATCAAAAGGTGAAGATACATTTAGCACTTCAAAGTATTTTTTTAGATGTATTTAGTACCCACAGGTATTTTGTGGTACATTTGACGCCTCAAAATATTTTTTTAGATATATCTAGCACTCTAAATTGTCTTTTCCCTTGGTGCTGGATGCAGCAAAAAATATTTTTAGATGTTAGACATACCTAAAAAATATTTTGATATGTTAGATACACCGAAAAATACTTCATAGTACTGCATGCACATAAAAAAAAATACTTTAAGATGTTGGATGCACCATACAATACTTTAAAATACTGGACGCATCTAAGAAAATATTTCAAGATGGTAGATATCCCTTAACCGTAAATCAAATGATGAAATTTGTTAGACATAAGGTAAGTTATCATAATTTTTATTGTTTAAATAATAACAAATAATTCTGAATATAAATTTACAAAATATTACAGTACTCTTAAGCAATGAATAATGTTACTCATTTTTTAAAATTATGTAAAGCATAAGGGGCATTTAATTTTTAAATCATAGATAAATAACCTAAGACATGATTCGTTAGAGGGAAAAAGTTCCTGGTGCAGTAGGTAGAAATATTTAGATTTAAGTTGGAAAAAAAGAAATATTTATATTTAAACAAAGAAAATGAAAAAATGAATTATATAATGCTTGTTTATTTAATTTATTTAACTTTTTAATGGATGAATATCAGTATAAATAATCAATAAATTCGGGCAAGAAATAAAGAATAAATAATATCTATATAAGTTTTTATTTCTGGCCAAGAAGTAATAGTAACAAATCAACAACAAGTATCGAAGTAATTATTAGCAAAATTGGGAAACATTTAAAACAAGAATAACGCACATTTCCATTTAAGACTAATCAAATCGGCACAAAGAGGAGAAGCGTGTGCCATATCCATTCCCTCGCTCCCGTTGGTTCAAATTTTAAAAACGACCCCTCACCTCAATTCAGCTCACACAATAGACAATACACACACAACACTCTCTCTCTCTTTTCCTCTGATTCTCTTTCTCTCTCAAATTTTTTCAATTTCAAACCCAAAATTAGGAAGAAAAAAAAAAAAGTGGAAAAGGTTTGATTTGAGGTTTTGAAGACGAAACCTCCTCTTCCTCAATCTTCCCTGATATGCTCATTCTCTTCAGGTTCGTACTCCGTTTCCTCTACCGATCATTTTCGAAAGCCATGGGTTGCTTCTTTGGTTGTTTCAGGATCAGAGAAGACCGACGCCTCCCTACTTCTCAGCTTGTTGCCGATCGTTCCCGTTCCAAATCTGCTGTAATGTTCTAGAACTTTGTTTCGTAACGCCAAGAATCGTCGACTCTGTTTTTTCTGTCTTTCTTTTGTTATTCATTTGTAATCTCTAATCTCTAATTTGTGTTGTGTATTTGCTAAAGAAGGGGAAGAAGTTTTTCTTGATAGGCGTTGTGATTCCTTTTTTCTCGCTGTTTTTTTTTGGGTATCTTTGAGAAAATTGCTAAACAATCGAAGTCGCGTAGAGTTTTTACTAATTTGCTGGTTTTAAAGCAGGATGCCTTGGTATCTCGAAATCGTCTATCGTCATTGTTTTTATCCGAAGGTATCTCTCTTCTCACTGCTATCTATTTCATTGTTATAATTACCTTTCCGGACCTTTTTCTCTCTTCCAGCGTGCGTACTTTTTATTTTTGGCCTTTAAAAAACTCTTGTACAGAGAAAGAAGATTCTCCACGCGATGAGACGGTAAAAGTAGGTTTGGGATCTCAGATGGATGACAAGGCGCTCAAGGATGAGGTACTTTCTATCCAATGATGAAAGTTTGTCTTGTCCTACAAGATAACTTGTATCGAATTTTCCATTTTGGTTTGTAATTTTACTCGTTGGAGCATTTTACTTCAATTGTTAATCGTCCTTAGCGAAGCGTCTCTTTTATCTCCTGACCTGTGATTTCTCTTTCATGCTACCAGATTTTATACGTGGGTGACTCTAATAAGTTGGAGTGCACTAATTTTTTAGTTTTTGTTTCTCTCTGCTGTTCTGTTCGCGAGTGGAGCTACTGAGAATAATGTCATGGATGCCTATTGAGTATGAGAAAAATACAGCAAACTAGTTTTCATGTTACGAATCAGGATTTTCTACCATCTTCGTCTACTCTTGACTTTTAATCCATAATTTTTTTCTAGTTTCTTAATGCATTTAGAACTGCCATTCTGTTCTTAACACGCCTTTTGAGTTGTGTAGTTCTTAGAAGTCGTCTTGGCTTTACTGAATCGTTTGTGTTAAAACTGATTCTCTCGTTCTTCCTTACTAATTCAGCTTGTTAGTTTCTTACAATCATGAATCGACTGGTTAGTTCTTCCATGTCAGCTTCTATATTTGTTCCAAAGTAGAGATGCCCTCACTCATTCAATGCCATTTTTCATTTTGTCGGAACATCCATTATCTGTACATGAATTTCAAGACTAGGAATCTGAAAAATGTTTTGAGAGACACAATAACTTGTTATTGAGTAAGCTATTAAGTTTTCTTATAACCTAAGTTGTTACATGTGGCTTTCTTTAAATGTGCCCGCAATCTTGGAAGCTGATATTTTTGCGTGAGTTCCACATAGGTATATCTACTCCATTTACGTATTGTTACTTTACCATTGCTTATCTGCTTAAGTGAATCAAAATTTTTCTCCAGGCTAAGTTTCTTAAAGCATGCGGTACGTTAGCCGGGACCCCTGCTGAAATCCGGAAAGCATCTGGGAAACTGAAATCGTCACCTTCTTGTAGCAAGGAATCTGAATCTTCACGGTTTCATTCTTGGCTTCCTAATGCTCCTGTCGTGAAGCTCCAGATGGATGCTCAGCCTTTTGATCCCCCAACTCCCATAAAACCGGGTGAAGAATGGCGAGATGGCAGGGATTCTTTAGACCGCACTCCAAGCAGGTTGAACATCTCTCTGTCTTGGCCCTCTGCCTTTTGTTACGTTTTTCATTTTTGCCTGATAATGATTGATAATGACTGTTAAAAAGTAGGTTGTAGTCTTTTTTTTTTTTAATAGAATATTGTATCTTCCTTTGCACGCCAGCTGATTCGATAGATTTTGAAGATGAATGTGTTAGGAATTGGCCGTGGTTTATCACGATCGCAAAGAATCTACGAGGATATTACTCCTTAAAGGCTGTCCCTGAAGAAAAAATTCCGAAGCTGGTCCCCCCTCCCCCGCCTTTTCATGTTTTTGTGGAGTCGTGTTCTTATGGAAGACATACTTTGGTTATACCTTGTCCTTCCCTAAAAGTTACATAGCTCATGATCGCATGATAATGATAAATTTATTAATCTTGCAGCTGTATCTCCAATGCACAATACACCGAAAGTGACTCTGTTGACTCAGCTGAAGGAAGTGGAGCAAGAATCCTTTATTCTGTCGGCCAGACTTGTGATAATCGATCTGAAAAAAGTGCAGCTTCAGTTTCGCCTTGGCCAACGGTGGCAGACATTCAGAGGAAGAACAAGTCTGTACGTTTTGAATGCGATGCTGATTCTTCCTGTGGGAGTTCTTCTGAATATGGTGGAGGTCATACGAAGAAATCAGGGTCACCAAACAATCAGAGTGCACACAAACCATCACCTTATGCAACCCCAAGGAAACTATCTGATGAAATGCAAACACCTGGAACCGTGTACCCTGCAACTATAGAAGATTTTCCTAATGGCAAGCCTCGGGTTAGGTCCCAGTTTGTGTATTCATTTCACGGAACAAGTGAGAACGTCTCTCGGTGCAAAGTGCTTGAGGAAGAAGATTTAAACTCTGAGCAAGATTCAAGTGATATGAGATCTCATGAGCCGCCTCAAAATGCAACTCCAACAACAGAGCAGTCAAAGCAACACTCATCTGAAAATGAATCTAAAGTGGAAGAAAGTTTATCTGCTTGGTTGAAGCCGGCAGCAGTCATTGAGGAAGAGAGAAGGAAGAGAATGGAGGCAGCTTATAGTCAAATTCCTAATTCTCGTAAAACTCCTGCAGATAGGCCTATCATTGGGATGGTTGCAGCTCACTGGAACGAAGAAGAGGAATCTGATGTTCCTCCCCCAAAGTGGTGGGATGGCAAGGGCATACCAAATTCAACGAACAAGTACAAGGAAGTATGTCTTCTATATCTTTATTTGTGATGCAAGAATTCGAAATCCAAAATACTGAAATTAATGAAGGGGGATTGTTTTCCAGGATCAGAAAGTAAGTTGGCATGCAACACCCTTTGAAGAGAGGTTGGAGAAGGCGCTGTCTGAGGACAGCGTTGTGCCTCAAAGGTATGCTATGCCTCTAAACTATCTGTTGTTTTTCAAATTATGCTATGAATGGTTAGTTAGTAATAGACCACAAGGGTATCACATAACCGACCTCACTTAGTGTAACGACTTGATCAGGATCCTGCTTGAATTCAAATCATTTTTTATGGAGGGAAACATGGAAACTTGAACTCTGGGAATCCGTGAAAATTAAGAATTATAACAATTGTATTCTTGTTTCTTACCTTATCAGACACCTCAACATTTCGTTCTGAATACGTATAATAACATGTTGGCAATTTGCGACTGTGATTAACAGGAAGAATGTATGTGGAAAGCCCATTGCTTTTGATGACAATGAAGAAAGTGATACAGCTCTATCTCAGATGCAAACCTCAAGTCATCCACAATCTGTGGTAACATTCTGATAAATGTAATCAGCTGCTCATTCTCCTTTGTGCTGTAGTCTGCCTTATAAGTGATTAGTTGGTTTGTAATGTGGGTGATAGCAGAAATTGAATTACCAATCCCATTATAAACAGCTTTTGGTGGTAAGGCAGGCTGGCTAACAAGCGTGACAGCGCTTGCGTTGTACAAAAGTAATGGGTATTGGGCTATCGGAACTCATGTTCCGCGGACTTTTATTAATTTACTGTGCAAAGCACATTAATTTATTATGTTCTCATTCAAAGAACTATAACAAGCATTAAAGAATTTCTCTAAATGACGACCAAAGAAATGCGACAAGGAAACCTGATGAATCAAATCAAGCAGTGCTTGATATAAGTTTTAATCATAATTTTTTACCGGAAAAAAAAGGGAAATCACAAGTTTATATTGGATTTCATCCCCAGACGTGTATGTTGGCAGTATAAATCATATTTTTAATAGTTTATATAATTCTTATATTAAATTTATTTCTTAAATTGTTATCATTATTAATATCAGCATAAAGTAATTTATATTAGACTATACTAGTTATAAATTACGAATAATAATTCCTTTTAATTGTTCGGATTTTTTTTAATCTTTTTAATTTGTCTCCCATGTACTCTTCCGGTTCTTAATATAAAACTCATTTAACTAATTTGATTAGATTAAGAAAGTTAGGTAAGTTAGTTAATTATAAGAAAATTGACACATTTTTCCTAAAACACCATAATCATCTTTCTTAATACCCCATCTCTTTCTTTTACTTAATTATGATTGAGGGAGTATTTATAGGGGTAATTTAGATAAAATTGATAAATATGAGAAATGGGTCTTATATTTAGGATCAAAACCAACTCAAGAATTGGATCCTATATTAAGGACCGGAAGAGTATTTTATTTGATTCTATAACAAGTTCTAAATGCTAAAATTATATTTATTTGATTTTTATTTTGATCTTAAATATAAGATTTTAATTTTTTTTTTTATATTTATATTTTTTTTCTAAAATAGTTTTTCTAATAATAAGAATTCTAGTCAATACATTTGATAAGTAAGGATATTTTAGAAAAGATAACATCTATTTAGGATAAATAACTAACTCAACTTATTTTTTTAATTTTTTTAAATTAATCAATTGACTCTTATAATTATAATTAGTACGGAAGTAGTATAAATTTGAGAAAATCGCCGCCAAGCATCGTGAGGGTGCTTGAGAGGGAACTGGTTAGGGTTTTGAGGGAAGAAAGGGGACGAGTGGTCGGAAGCGGCAAGCTACATGTGGATACGAAAACCAACCTGAGGGGATCATGATGCTCTCTATTCAATAGTTTTCAATCTGAATTTTCATTATCTTGCTGCTCCCATTCTCCCCTTTCTCTCTCTCTCTTTCGGCGGAGTTCCCATAGCTCACACCTTGGACCTCGTGATGATGCGCTTCACATCTGAAGGTTCTGATTTCCGTTTATTCATCTCATATTAGTTTTCATCTCTGTTAGTCTGGTTATTCCGTGAATCTTTAACTTTGATTGGAGTTTTGTGGTTTTTGGGTGTGATTTTTGAGCAGAACGAACCCGAACAGGATGTTGATGAATCGTGTTGTGGAACTCTGATTCGTTTGTTGGCGTGCTTCGTGATAGGTTTAATTTCGCTGAAAGAACATGTGATCTTTTCTACCTTCCAGGGTTTTGTTTGTGGTTGTTTTAGTATTTTGCATTCTTGATGGTGAAATTTGGAGACTAATTAATTTGGTTGCATGCGATGAGGAAACTGAAAACTTAAAAATTTCGATTGGAGGAAGCTTAAAAAATTTCGATTGGAGGAAGCTTATTGTTGCGGTGAATTGTTGTTTATTTCACAAACAAGCTCTGGGGATGAGCTATGGATTGATTAGTTAAGAATGGACTTGTTACAGAAGAAGCGCAGGCAAAGGTCTGTTCCATAAAAGTGAAGCTGAAACAGGACATGTACACATGAAAGATGAAAACTAGCCATGCTACTTATTCCAAGCTTGCTAGCAATTTGGGGGGGAAAAAAAGAAAAGAAAGAAAAAGTAAGCATTATAACGAAGAAATGAATTTACAAACTTTACGAATGAAAATATTTCACTCCATATATCATTCAGATGACGCAAATTTGCAAGTCCACGAAATCCCCCTTATCAGCAAACATGAAATGGCTTCAGAAGCAAGAATAGACAAATGAGTGGAGGCTTCAAGGATAACACTTCACAGTACGGGAAATAATTCCACTCGAAGCTGGTTAAAAACTTTATTCATGTCTGTCTTCCAGTTCTATCGAACTTTTCCTTCACATGCTAGCTCCTTTAGCTGAATAATGTCTTCATTTCCCCCTCATGCAAATATAGAGAATTCGACTTATGTCGAGTTGTAAAACATGGAGGGGTGTGTGCATATATCAAAGTTCACTTTTTATATAATATTTGGACCTAATAAATATAGAAACTAAAATATTAATGTTTCATATGAATATATATGAAATAAAATGAAGTAGGGATCACATTAATAGTAGCATATATGAGCTCAGTTTAATTTTTGTATTTAAAAGTATCCAGATGTTTAAAAAATTAACAAACTAAACACCATCTAAGTAACTCTATGCTGTGACGAGTTGACAGAAATAATCACACTTTGGAAAGTTAGGGGATAAAAAGTTCGATCGCTCACAAATATAGGCTATAAGAATGTTTATTTTTTGGGCCATCAGTATATATAACCATATTGATGGGCATATTGTTAAATTGAAGTGGACAGATAGAAGTTCATACTACCGCTGGCATTTGATGTTCTTAAATATAAAGATTAGTTAAAAATTTTATTTAGTTCTAAATATAAAATTTTAATTCACCTTATTTTTCATATTTATTTATTTATTTCCTCAAAATAATACACATAGTAATTATATATGTTAAATGGTTTCTATACTAATAGACATGATACATAAGTATATTTTAAAAAAGATGATATCTATTTATTATAAATAATCAACTTAATTAATTTTTTTAATATTTATAAATTAATTATCTAGTTTTTATATAAAAACAGAGACAGTATTCTTGTCTGTTCAAAAGGAGAAGAGACTGTAAGGAACTGAAGTCCCGCATCGAATGCATCATATCAAACGCCAAGCTATAAAAGAGTGGAAAGTGGCTGAGATGGGCACGACCTTACTTGAACAGGATCTGTTCTATAGGCTCGTACCTCTGTGTCCTTGAGTATCAAGGAGACAAGATCCGCAACTTGGTTGATGACTTAAGACCAGGTGGCCAGAGCGTGATTATTGGTTCGGCTGACTCATGGTTGAGTCTGTCTGGCCGCAGAGGATCGTTCTCATGTAGTCTCTACGTGAGATGGCCACTTGGTTGTCTGACAAGTTCCCATTCTTTTTTTCCCATTTTCGTCTTGTTCGACCTTATTATACCGCCTCTACCTCAGTCAAATGCATCGTATGGTACTCGAAATAGTGGAAAGCAGCCTGGAAGGTCACGACCTTACTTGAACAGGTTAAATTACGACTTATCAGAATGAAGATATCAATAAGAAGAGTAGGAAGCATAGAAAAGTATGCAAAGAATATAATTGACATGAAGTTTTGAACTTTGAAACTTCCAGTTACGTAATTTGAACACAATTTTCGATCGACTTGGGAGCCTCTTTAGTTCATCTCTAAAGCTTAATATAATTGCCATGGCTCATCTTGCAAGTGGCCCAAGAAAAATTTGGCCTTGAAAATGACAAGTGAAAACAACAAGAAGCGGGTTCACAAAAGCCACGGAACAGTACACTTACAAATAAACCCAACCATCTAGAGTTTAACAAAATGGCCCAAACAAAAAAAAGCATAGAAGATCAGCATGGATCTCAAGAGCCAGCTGCCTGGCTTTGACTTGATCAGTACCTCTATAAGAACCAAATGAGATTGTTAGCCTAGACTTAAGTGTAGGCGACTTAGCTCTAAAGTGATCCTCTTTCTCATAGACACACCATGGTGGCGAAGGTGTATGGCCCTACCGGTGCTGCCACAAAACGAGTGCTCCTTGTTCTGATTGAGAAGGGCATTGAGTTTGAAACTGTCCATGTTGATTTCACTAAAGGTGAAAAGAGAAATCCTGAATACCTCAAATTACGGGTTCAACTGTCTCCTTCTTCCAAATGTTTTCCCCTTTTGGCTTCTGTAATCCATAATTTAGTGAAAGATTGATTTCTGAAACTTTATCTGAGTTCTGATTTGTACTCATTTGTTCATGTTGAGCAGCCCTTTGAAGTTGTTCCTGTGATTCAAGATGGTGACTATACCTTATATGGTTAGATTCTTCCATGTTCTGAGCTTTTTCTCAACCTGATTTTTCGATTCATAATGCTTGATTAGTTTGTTTTGTAACTCTTTAAGCACATCAATTTCTGGATACTAATAGTTTCTTTCTTTCTTGTTCAATCCCATATGAATCTGCAGAATCCAGAGCAATAATGAGATATTATGCAGAAAAATACAAATCTCAAGGAGTTCACTTGCTGGGGAAGATGAGAGAAGAGAGAGGTCTAGTGGAACACTAGAAGTTGAGGCACAGAACTTTCACCCATTTGCTTACAACTTAGTGATTCATATACTGTTTCCTTCAATATGTGGGGTCACAACAGATCCAAAGGTGATTGAAGAGAGCGAAGCTAAGCTGGAGAAGGTGCTTGACATTTATGAGGAGAGGCTCTCAAAGAGGAAGTATTTAGCTGGGGATTTCTTCAGCCTCGCTGATATTAGCCATCTTCCTTACACTGATTATCTAATGAATAATATGGGGAAGGAGCATCTGATAAACAAGAGGAAGCATGTCAGTTGTTGGTGCCAAGATATCAGTAACAGAGCTTCATGGAAGAAGGTTCTGGAGCATTACAGAGCTCCTATATAAGATCAATAAGTTACTTGAAACAGTGATTTGAGTGTGTTGTTAGAACAAATGTTGTGTTACTAACTTCATCAGTCCTGTGAGGATTGAGGAAAGTTATTGTCTGTGTAACCCACTAAGGTTGTGGAATGTGAAGGAGGTGTCAAGTCTCTGCAAATTTTATTTGTTGTGAGAATGTGGGTTTGTGATCTAGAAATGCAATAAAATTGTCCAATCTTTTTGTTCAGTCTTCATGTTTCCGTTTGTTTTATATATCTTGGGGGGCACAGGGCACCCACTGTTGTAGTGTTGTTACGTAACCTTGCTTTAAGCAAAGTTAATTGATTGGAATTGTACGTCTGGTAAAAGTTGTGGTTCCCAGACAAAGCAGTGCACTATATTTTGTCCCTGCTATTTTGTTTTCATTTGTTTTATATATAATACTCATAATGTTTATGTGTAAAACTGGAAACAAACCTTTAGACTAATAAATCTGTTTAGAAATCATTCAATTTGTATAAGATAAAATCAATTTTTCCCCATTAATCCAAACGAGTAATATTTATTAGAGATATGGTTGTTGCTAAGTTTGTGGAATGTGAAGGAGGTATCAAGTTGGCAAATTTCTTTTTCTATTCTATCTAGAAATGAAAAGAAAATGCTAATTCTTCATGTTAGAAATGTGAAACTATCTTTTGAATTTGTATGATTTTGAGAATTCACATTCTTGGTTTAGTCTCCTTATTTTATTTTAGAGAAAAATAATCATTGGATACCGCAGTTTTAATTCTTAAATTTTGACTGGATGCATACCAATTCTTATTGTTTTAACCATTTAAAAGTTAAATCTCTAAGTTTCATAAAATAAAAAAATATAATTAAATGGTTAAAATTAAAGAAACTAAGTTGTATTGAGTCAAAGTTCAGAAATTAAATTAAAACTGAGTCAAAATTATAAAGATTGAGTTGCCTTAAATTAAAGTGTAGAGATTGAGTTATAACTTAGCTAAAAATATAAAGATTAAAGGCTAATTTTCTCTTTATTTTATCATATCAAGATTCGAATATTAAAATTTTCATATATTGATGTCACTTACTCATGTCTTTTATTTTGGCCGACACATACTCCTGTGATATGAGTGCGTGGTTGGAATAAACGTTGTTATTAACTTCATCAACCCTGTCAGGATTGAGGAAAGTTAAGTGAGATTTAGAGACAAGGTTATTGTTTGTGCAACCCACTAAGGTTGGGGAATGTGAAGGAGTTATCAAGTCTGCAAATTTTATTTAGGAAAAATCTCATATAAATACTTATTTAATTCTAAAATTTGAAATAAGTCATTCTAATTTGCCATTTGAATATAAGTAATATAACTTCTATCTTAGGCCTACTAATTTTTGATAAATAATGTCACTTCAGTAGTCAATTTCATTGTATATGTAGTAAATTATGAAAGTTATTGTTATTATGTTTTTTATGATATTCTTCAAGTGTACTAATATGCTACTTTGCCAACACACTTTGGCCCTTGTTTAATTGCCCCAAGACTTCATGAAAATTGACCATGTGAATAGTATGAAAATCGTCAAATGTCTAAGAATGAGTTGCAAAAAGCATTATTAAAATAGTTGCTTACATTATGTAAGTTGTCATTCTTGTTACTTATTTTGTAAAATATCATGTGAATAACTAAAAACAAGTTGTAAAAACCATTATGCATTCGGTGACTTTTATTATACAAGTTGTTATTCCTCTTGTTATATATTTAGTAAGTTTGTTTGCAAATAGATTAAAATTGGACTGCAAATAAAAATGTTGCAAATCCCTTGATAGAAATGGTAACTTGCATTACACAAGTTGTCATTTCTATTACTTCTTTTGTAAAATACTATGCAAATTACTTAAAACATGTTGGAAAAATCATTATGCAACTAGTATAACTTTCATTACACACAAGTTTTTGTTCCAATTACATATTGAGTAAAAAATTTTTAAATGAATTATGATTGGGTTGCAAACAAATAAGTTGCAAATCCTCAAATGAAGATGCTTACTTGTATTACACAAGTTGCCATTTCTGTTACTTGGTTTGGTAAAATAAACTGATGAAGATTTAATTTGGAGTTTCTAAATTCGAAACCAAGAAAAAAAACTATTACAAGACGTGGGAGGAGAGAGGTGGTTAATTTTTGGTTGCATACGATGAGGAAATTGAAAACTTAAAGATTTTGATTGGAGGAAGCTTATTGTTGTGGTGAATAATAGTTTATTTCACAAGTTCTGGGGATGAGCTATGGATTGATTAGTTAATAATGGACTTATTATAGAAGAGCAGGTTATCTGGCAGGGTGCTAAGAAAACCATTTCTATCATAGCAGGCAAGGAAGGAACTACTCCATAAAAATAAAAGTGAAGGTGAAACAGGACATGTAAACATGAAAGGAAGAAAACTAGCTATGCTAATTATTCCTAGCTTGCTATCAATTTGATTAAAAAAAGAAGAAGAAGAAAGGGAGTATTATAATGAAGGAATAAATTCACAAGCTTATTGTGTTGTAGCCAAATACCTGTTGATTTAAATGACGACTTGTGAGAACGAAGATACCAATAAGAAGAGTAGGAAGGATAGAAAAGTATGCAAAGACTATAATTGATTTTGATGGTTTTGAAGCGTCCAGTTACGTAATTTGAATGCAAATGGCCCAAGAAAAATTTGGTCTTGAACTGATTGGTGAAAACAACAACAAGCGTGTTCATAAAAACCACGGAAAACTCACAAATAAACCCACACATCTAGAGTCTAATATAATGGCCCAATTAAGAAAAAGACAACAGATCAGCATCGATCTCAAGAACCAGCCGCTTGGCTTGATCACTTGATCACTTGAGAGAGAGCAACCTCTGATCTGTATCCCTATAAGAACAAAACGAGAGTCCTTGCCTAAACTTAAGTTAGCTCTAAACTAATCCTCTTTCTCATAGAAACACCATGGTGGTGAAGGTCTATGGCCCTATCTGTGCTGCCACAAAACGTGTCCTCCTTGTGCTGATTGAGAAGGGCATTGAGTTTGAAACTGTCCATGTTGATGTCACTAAAGGTGAACAGAGAAATCCTGAATACCTTAAATTACAGGTTCAACTCTCTTCTTCCTCCAAATTTTTTTCTCTTTTAGGTTCTGTAATCCATAGTTTACTGAAAGATTGATTTCTGAAACTTTATCTGAGTTCTGATTTGTACTCATTTGTTCATGTTGAGCAGCCCTTTGGAGTTGTTCCTCTGATTCAAGATGGCGACTATACCTTATATGGTTAGCCTAGCCTCTTCCATGTTCTTAGCTCTTTCCCAACATGATTTTTCTATTCGTAATGCTCGATTAGTTTGTTCTGTAAGTCTTTAATCACGTCAATTTCTCCATACTAATAGTGTCTATCTTTCTGGTTCAATCCTCGATGCATCTGCAGAATCCAGAGCAATAATGAGATATTATGCAGAAAAATACAAGTCTCAAGGAGTTGACTTGCTGGGGAAGACGATGGAAGAGAGGGGTCTAGTGGAACAATGGCTAGAAGTTGAAGCACAGAACTTTCACCCATTTGCTTACAACCTAGTGATTCATATACTGTTTCCTTCAATATTTGGGGTCATACCAGATCCAAAGGTGATTGAAGAGAGCGAAGCTAAGCTTGAGAAGGTTCTTGACATTTATGAGGAGAGGCTCTCAAAGAGCAAGTATTTAGCTGGTGATTTCTTCAGCCTCGCTGATATGAGCCATCTTCCCTTCACTGATTATCTGGTGAACAATATGGGGAAGGAGCATCTGATAAAAAAGAGGAAGCATGTAAGTGGTTGGTGGGATGATATCAGTAACAGAGCTTCATGGAAGAAGGTTCTGGAGCATTACAGAGCTCCTATATAAGATCAACAAGTTACTTGAAATAGTGAAATGATTGTGTGGTTAGAATAAATCTGTGTTATTAACTTCATCAGTCCTGTGAGGATTGAAGGAAAGTTATGTGAGATTTAGAGGTGTGGTTATTGTCTGTGTAACCCGCTAAGCTTGTAGAATGTGAAGGAGGTATCAGGTCTGCAAATTTCATTTTTCTATTCTGGGTTTGGTGTTGTGATCTAGAAATGAAATAAGAATGTTTATTCTTCTTATTAGAAATGTGAAACTAGCTTTTGAATTTGTGATGTTGAGAATTGACATGTTTGGTTCAGTCTTCTTATTTTATTTTAGACAAAAATAATAATGTTTGGTTCAGTTTTGACTCGGTTGTAACTTAATGTCTAAACTTTAACTCGGTGTAACTCAATTCTTAAATTTTAACTCAGTTGTAGCTTAGCTTTTGAATTTTGACTCTATGCATCTCAATCCAAATAGTTTTAACCATTAAAAAGTTGAACTTGAGTTTCATAAAAGATATTATTTTTTTTTTTCAAAAAAACATATATTTAAATGGTTAAAATTATAAAGATTAAGTTGTATTGAGTTAAAGTTAAAGAACGACATCAAGGAAATGTGGAAATCCATCATCAAGCCTCCCTTACATAACTACTTCTTCTCGGCGCGCCTTAAGGAATGGGTTGAGTTAAACATGAAACGCAATGTGTGTCAGACTTAAGGGGCCTGGAAAGAGTTATTCATCATTATATGCTGGCTCATTTGGTTTGACAGGAATGATCGGATCCATAATAATTCTTGCCAGGAGATATCCAACCTTGTTGCTAGAGCCACGGCTATTTTGGGCAGTATGACAAGGGCACAGTCTATAATGCTGCCTGCGCAGGAGTCCTTAAAAAGAGTAGTGGGAGCATCATTGAAGGATTTCAATCTAAACTTCCTAGGGGGATGCTCTCTCTGCAGAAATATGGGGCTGTCTTTTAGGCCTCAAAAGAGCTTGGGATTGTGGCCTTAGAAATGTTAGACTGAGTAGCGACTCCCAGGAAGCTTTAGGCCTCTTTCTAACTGAACCCTCGGACCTTCATGAAGATTTGAACCTGATTTTAGAAGTCAGAGATATGCTGCAGAGGGATTGGAAGGTCGATCTGCATTATTTCCCAAGAGAAGAGAATAATACAGCTGACATCTTGCGTGCTTTGGCAATGAGTGTGGCCATGCAAATTCTTAGTCCTGGAGCAGTCATGCGTTATGTACAAGAAGACACCGGAGGCTAGCCTCTTTAGTTTGCTCTCTTGTATTTTGTTATATTCGTTTTCCAGTATATCCAAAAAAAAAAAAAGGCTAAAGAACTATAGGAATTAAATTCTTCTGGGTTAAGGTTAACTGAATAAAAATATAGGGATTAGAAGAATAATTTTTCTTTTGTTTTATCATATCAAGATTCGAATCTTAAAATTTTCATATATTGATGTCACTTACTCGTGTCTTTTTCTTCTCAAGTAAGATATTTTATTTTTGGTCCAAAAAATAATACGTTTTTATATATTTTTGGGTCAATTTGAGTTGGTGGGAGCTCTGGGTGGGTAGGAGGTAAGCTATTTCCATTTTTCCACTGTGATTTTAAAATATAATATTATTCCAATCGTGGTGGCCTCCTTTTTTGAAAATTTTCCTTTTCTGTTTGTTTAATCCTCCGTGTTTTGTATTCCAAATCATCAACACATTATTGGTGGAAAATAAACATAATTGATGCCATTGTCCCAGCAATATTTCACTATTTTACTAGAATGTCACTTTTAGGACTAAAGAAACCATGATTAAATATTTCTATTGCCCAGCAAATAAATAAAGATAAAACCAAGACTTCAATCATGACTCGTGACCCCAAGGTCAAAACAAAAAATCATGACTCGTGAACATAGAATGTTATGATGATTCTTGGATATTATTCAAGTATTCTTAAGCCGGCCCCATATATAAATAATTTAATTATACATATACTCCTAGTATAAAGAAGGAAAAATCGGAAAAAAAACTGCTGAAATAGAAAAATTACAAATCAGGACTCATTATAATATTAGTATGGATTTTAACAACAATAGTATGGGTTTTGACAACAATTTTTATGAACAGATCCTTGTGTGTAATTTTTCAATTTCAACGGTTTTTTTTTTGTGATTTTCCCTATAAAGAATCTCTTAACTATTTGTATTATTGTCCTTTATAACGCTGCTATGATTAAGTAAAAAAGAAAAGAATTCTGGGACCTCCTAATGTTTTATTGCATTAACGAATCTGTGTCTCCTATATTTTGGGACAACAAATTCTGGATTTAAAACAAAATAAGTGATGAAAATTTATGATTGTAATTTTCGACAGTTGAGTTAGCAGCCTAGGTGAGAAAAAATGTGTATAAACATTAAATGTAAATAAATAGGATAAGAAAGGCACATATTATTTGAAGGAAAATAAGGGGTAGATGGGGGGGGGGAACAACATGGTTTTAGAAGAAATATAATTCAATAAAATGTTGATGGCCGTTGAAAACAAATGATTCTTTTCTCTATGAAGGAATACTGCAGGTTTTAGATTAAGAATTTCCAACTGTACTTATGCTAATGAATGCCCCAATTGCTACGCCAGAATCTGAAGAAAAAACAAAGAAACTTGATTCATCAATGTTCCCAACCCACCACATACACAGCAATCAACATCATCGGTTTGATTTACTTGTTTTTTTGGATTGTCTGCTTTTTTGAATGACTTAAACAAGGGCAGAAAAATCTCTCGTTGCTATGAAATTTACTCGTTTTCACACCTTTAAAAGTTGACCATAAAATTCTAGAAGTTCAATTTCCGGGAGAATATGGGCTTGCTTGGATCAGTGTTTTATAAATACTTATAAATACTTTTACATAATTCAAGATAAAACTTTATAACATACTTATTTCATATTCTATAAATCCTGATTGAAAAGCTGTTTTTTAAAGGAGCCCTGCATCTTTGTCTTTTTTCTTTGAATTTTCACACACACCACTTGAAAAAAAATAATGAATACATCCAGGGGGAAGAATATCATCCAATTATCATCACGGTTTCTCTTTTGTTAAAAAAAAAGGGAGAATGACAAAAAAAGATGCTTGAAATTACAAATCCTAAATTAGGTTTGGTAACACAATTTTATTTGGTTTGACAAGTCTGAATTTGTAAATGACAACAAATTTTTGTTGACATTTCTTATTTGATATTTACAAAATTCTAGCTTTTTTTTTTGTCATTGTCTCTAAAAAAATGCTATACGAATTAAAAAAATAAAAAAAGCAGTCAATATAGGGGAAAAAAAGGAAAAGGGGGCATCATTCCCATTCAGTGATAGGAGGAGGCTTGGACATAATGTTTTGCACAACCCGATTTACAACTGGCACACTGTTACAAACTTCCCTGCAACATCATCCAGGAACTTGTGCTCAAACTAGTACCTGACAAAACAAACACCATTTAGTTTCCTGTCATAAATAAATAAATAAATGGGGAAAACCCAATACTTAATTTGTTTCATTTAGTGACGTATTAATTAAATTAAAGATTGACTTGTACCAGCTTCTTTTATGGAGAATTTCAGTAAAAGACCACATTATCATGTTTAAAAAAAATCAAGAAATTCTGAAATCTCAGTTCAGACTTTGAGATTTGAAATGAAAATAAGCTGAAAAACAGAATGTCCAAAATAAACTTAAGGCAACCCAAAAAAAAAAAAAAGACGGGTGTATCAGGGTCAAAAAAAAATCCTTACAATAATGGGGTGTCCGCCATGTGCCCACTGTTGAGTATTATTAGTGTGTGTATATATTTTACAAAATAAATGTAAGTATGAATGCACAGATAAAATAAGAAGATTAACAGCGAAAGTTAGAAAATTTATTAAAAATATACGAGAATTCATAGTATCATTTAGGGTTTTGTATAGAGAAAAATATAAGTGCCAAGATCTACATGAAAAATTGGAATAAGAAAATTTATAAAAAAAAGATGATTTATAAAAAATTACAAAATTAACAACAACGTATAAGAAAATTAACAATAAAAATTAAGCTATTTACAAAAAAAAATTAACAACAAAAATTAGGCTTTATGTATCTTGTAAATCACCCAATTGTATTATAAATCCTCTTAAGTTAAGTAATTTATAAGAAATATAAGGGAGTTAACAACCACATGTAAGGGAATTAACAACAAAAATTAGGCTCTATGTATCTTGTAAATTGCTAATTTTTGTTACAAATCCTCTTATGTTCCTTGTAAACCTCTAATTTTTGTTGTTAATTCCCTTACTTGTATTGTTAATCAACTAATTTTTGTTGTTAATTTTCTTATGTTTCTTGTACTTACCTAATTTTTATTTTTAATGCCTTTATAAGTTGTCGTTAATTTTCTTTTTTTGTTTGTAAATAACCTAATTTTTATTATAAGTTTTCTTATTTCAGTTGTTTATATAGACCCTTGGCATACATTTTTCCTCTATAGAATCTAAATGGTATTGTGAATTTTCTTGTATTTCTTGTAAATTTTCTCATTTTTGTTGCTAACTTTTTATTTCACCTATTTATTCATACTTAGATATTTGTATTTATTTTGTCATATGTTTTTTCTTATCATATGATTAAATGGATCATATGGCAAAAATATAATCACATTTCACCAACAAAATTATGTCTATGAAAAATGAAAATTTGGTTATTAACAAGAATGCATGGGGGTGATGGATTTGTCCTAGTTAGTTATTTTAGTAGGCCGTGATTGATTAGGGTTAAACGGTATGAGTTGAAAAGGCATGTATAACGGCAGGTTGGCTGAAACTTGCCATGATGGGCTAACAGGTTGGCGGGCCAATCTACCAACTATTTTTAATTTTTTTTCTCATATGATATAAAGAAAATATAATAAAATATTTATTTTTCCTTGAAATACTTGAGAGCATGAGGGGGCTACTAAATTGATATCAAATAAATGATATTAATATTTTTTAATTTATTAGATAGGATATAAAATATAATAATATGATTATAATAATTAATTTTTTTTAAAAAATATAGGTTATGGGTTAAATGGTACAGATTAAACAATTTCATTTATTGGTAGGTTGATTTTAATCAACCCTGATCTGTTATTTTTGGTGAGTTGGTAGGTTACACCTATGAGTCCAATCTATATTACTAGCTCTAACTTTGACTAGGCATGCTAATTCTTTTTTCCCACTATGGTTTTAAAATACAGTATTAAAGATGCAAATGAGTCTTTTGCTCCCAAAAAAAAAAAAAGAAAGATACGTATGAGTCATCTCTTTTGCTTTTGCTTTTTTTTTTTTTTTTGGGTTTTCTCCATGTTTGGCATGCCCATCATGAGTGCATTAATGGAAAATAAACAACGAATAACATTGTCCCAGCAATATTTCACTAGTTTATTATGATATTGATAACTTCTAAATCTGATAGAGTTGAAATATATTTGGGGAGTCAAGGACACAAAGCTAAAAGGATTTACCTGAGATTTTGATAAAAATTTGATTTTGTGAATCATTTATTAGGGATTTTATTGTGAATATCATAGTTTTAAATTAAAATGGAAAAATATTACTTCCTTTATTTTATTTTATTTTGTTTTTTCCCCCTTCCTCCGCTGAATCAGACGATGCGTTTTGAGGGGAGGGGAGTTTTTTTTTTGGGGGGGGGGGGGGACTTCACCATTCGAATCTTGTGACAGCGTCTACAAGAAAAAGAGAGAAGCTTTTACTTAGATGTTGTATCTTTTATTTATTATTGATATATTATTATTTTCTTAGAAAGTGTATAATACTACCCCTAGTTCTTATTATAAAACTCAGTTAGCTAATTTCAAAAAATAAAAAAGTTAAACAATTACTTATTTATAGTATATGTTATATGATCTTTTTAAAATATTATTAGATTATATATTAACTTATAAGCCAGAAAAATTATTTTGGAGAAAAACAATAAACATAATATTTTAAAATAATTTAATTCACTTTTTTAATCTTCTTAAATTAGTCAATCAAGTCTTTATATTAAGGACCAAAGGCAGTATTAGAAAAAGATAAAGTTAACAAAAGTTGTTAAGTTTTAAGACAAAGTTAAAAATTTAAGTTTTTTTTCTTGATTTTGATAAACATGTTGAAAGTAACTTATAAATAGAAATAATAGAGTATATAATCATCTTGCATATTAATTTTAATTTAATGCAATAGCCTGCATTGATGTAGACTTTGCTTGTTTTTTTTTTGCCCCCTTAATTAAAATTGAAATTTTAATTAACTTTCTTAATCATGAATTATCTTTTAATATTTTGTCATTGGACCAATTAAGTGCAAGTAAAAGATCGTAAAAATATCTAAATGCAATACAATTAGATTGGACAAGCGAAGAGATATGGACTATGGAGACCTTCCGTGCAGCTGGGGAAGATCCTGAAAGACGATGCTGAAGACGCTGTTTGAAACGGTGGATAAAGGATTTTGTTTTGTTTTGTGTTTTGTTTTGGAATGTTTTCTGGTGTTTTGGAATGAATTTTATGGTTGGCTAAAAAGGTTTAATAATTGGTGTTAAATTCGTTAATATATTTTTTAAAAATCATAATGAAAAAGATGGCCAGTTTATTTGTGTGAAATATTCATCGATTAGGTCATAATAATATTGGAGTTGACCTAGAAATTAAAGTTAGCAAAGTTTGAAGCTGATTAGTTTAAGAATAATATAATGTCTTCTCATAATTTAGAGCTCACTTCTCACTCTTGAAATTATAATTTCCTCACATGGAACGACTTCCTTGCATCACTACCAAAAAAACATGTGATTAGCGACGGATTAGTGACGGAATCGTATTAGTGATGGAATTAGCAATGGAATTTGTTCCGTCGCTAATTCTTTTGTCACTAATTGGATTAGTAACGGAATTTCAATTCTGTCACTAATTACTGACAAATTAGTGACAGAATTTTTCCTGAACTCTATAAAGTGATTCTGAACTCTATGGATTATTTGATAGTGAAAAGTGGCCACGATAGCTTGGGGATCTTATTCAGCTCCAATGAATTGGATATGAACTTTTACCCTCTGTGAAGCAGTTGGATTGGAAAGCATAAAACTGAAGTCTGGGGTGATAGTCATGGTAGCACTGTCATTGCTAATGGGAGTCAGAAGGGTGCCTATCAAAGCATTTTGATAGGATTTATAAGAAGTATCTAAAAGAGTGACTCTTGCGGTGGCTGGGATGCCTTTTCTTCCATGAAGGGTAAGAATAAAACATACAGCGCCTATGTGTAGATGCATATGACCTTGATCTATGTATGAATTAATAATGGGTTAAGGTATTTCAAGGGTGACATATTGTTCAGAAGTAGAAGCAAGGAGACCAAACTGGTCAAGCTTTGAATATTGAACAAGTTCTTTGATAGGAGGGGTAGATGCATATAACCTTCCATGAAGGGTAAGAATAAGACGTACATCGCCTGTGTGTAGATGCATATAACCTTGATCTATGTATGAATTGATAATGGGCTAAGGTATTTCAAGGGTGACATATTGTTCAAAAGTAGAAGCAGGGAGACCAAACTGGTCAAGCTTCGAACATTGAACAAATTCTTTGATAGGAGGGGTAGATCTGGAGATAAGAGATTGGATGGATTTAGTGAAAGATCTTTGGTGATGGTAAAAGGAATAAGGGCTAATGAGAGGTAATTTTGTGACTTAGATGCGGGCATCTGGTAGTATGTGGGTAATCCCAACGATTATCAATCTTGTCGTTGAGGGTACAATAAAGGGAAGAAGGTGCACACTCAAGAGAAAGAGATGAAGAAAGATGAATAGGTTTGGTAGAAGTAGATTCACTCATGATTTAGAGTTCTTTCTTACTCACGTAATCTATACCGTTGGGAGCTTAGGCTCTAATACCATGGGGGTGAGTATCAAAGATTACGAATACTCACCCCTATTTTTAAACTTGCCAAATTCTTTATATCATTCCATCTTCACATAAAAAATGAGTACAACTTTCCTATCTTGCCTTTATGTACCACACATCCACACTGTAGTCAATTTAATCGTAGAGAACTCTAAAGCTATGTAGTTTTGAAGCCACCAAAGGAAGTGAGAAAGGAGAGAAATAGAACCCTTCTTCAAACCACCCCCGAAAAGATCTAGGCCCATCAAATTTGGACATCTGTTGGCCAATCTCATATCCATGGTTATCTCTCTTCTTGTTTTTTTTTTCCCAATCTCCTAGCCAATTCCAGACCTAATCCTTTTTACGAATCCACTAATCCATCAGCCATGGCTATCCTAGGATTTCCACCATTTGAGTTGAGTTTCACCCGTCCTCATTCACGAACTCTCTTAATTTAGATTAAGATTTTATTATGTTCCAGCATGTCAAAAAAAATAAAACACCGACTATGAAACAAAAGGAATGACAAACTAGAAATACCCTTTCTTACTTACAATCAGTGCCTGTTGCAACGTATTAATTAATATAAACCAAACAAGAAGAGTCACAAACACTCTAATAAAAAAGATTCATAGACATCGCGATAAATATCCTAATTATATGACTTGATTATCACCGCTAATTTAAAAAGGTTGCTCTTAGCCTCCCAATACGATAGAACTATGCCCTCGTGCCATGCTTTATCAAACACACGACCATATTCTCTGAGAAGACTAACCTGTAAACTAGCTATTTCCCTAACAGTGGAGTGCCATCCAAGGATACTCTGGCTAACCATGGCATCCTTCTTAATCCAAGCAACCTGCATCACAATGCAACACTACTAGAAAAAAGACCTTTAACGTCGCAAACTAACGGCGGTTCAGCAGAAAAACGAAGTGGAAAAAAAAAGCGGTGGCATTTTTGTAAATAAGTTGAAAGGGTTATTACTTTCCACACGGCGGTTCTTTAAAGAACCGCTGTGGAAAGTATTTTTAACGGCGGTTCTTTAAAGAACCGCCGTTAAAAACTCTTTCTCGGGCGGTTTTATTGAAAACTGCCGTGGAAAGTGTGTTCTTCAATCCCCCTTCGGCCGCTCGACTCCTCACTTTCTTTCTCATTTCTTCAGTGCGCCGTGGTCCCCCTCTGCCCCACCACCGTGAAACTGCCATTACCGGCCATTCCCGCCTCTAGCCCACCGTTTAAACTCCTCCATTGAGCCCTTGGAGCCTTGCCGCCGTGCGCCGCACTCCGCCGTGGTCGACCGCTCCTCCCATTTCCGTCGGTACTTGCTCAGCCGTGGTCCACCGCCGAAAACCGGTCCTACCCTCCACTATCTAACCGAAGACCGGTTCGTTGCCACCGTCCGCCGCCGCCGCCGCCGTCCGCCGCCGCCTCATTTCATTTGAAGCTTCTCTGCTCTGTGAGTATCCTCTTCTTTCATTTTTTTCAATTTTTCTTGGTTTGTTGAATGTTTTAGCCATGAAAATCTGTTATATATGAAATGGGTTGTTAGTTTTACATTGTGGTTAGCTTCTATTGTTCATTTTGCATTTTTATGTGGTTGAACCGTTGATTGGTATTAATTGGTAGGCATTAGATGTGAGAAAACCTTAATTTCTTTTTACATACTGTATTAGAAATATGTTTAAATGTTTGGAGTTGATTAGTTGTGAAGTTTTTAAATTTTTTTATAATTTTTTGATATTTATTTCGAATTTTTGATAATTTTTTGTAATAAATATAAGAATTTAGTGATAAATAATCTGTTAGTTATTTTGTGTTTTTTTCCTTCGTTATGAATTTTGATTGATAGTAAAGTATTGTTTAAATAATCTGTAGAACAATGGATCGTAGTTGGATGAAAGCTAGGAGAATTAGCAAGGAATATGAGGATGGGGTTGAAAAATTTCTTGAGTTTGCTCAGAGAAATGCCCCTAGTAAAGGAGATGGATTGTACTATTGTCTTGTGTCAAATGTTTAAACAATAGTCGACGGAGTATTTCTGAGATAAAAGAGCATCTTATCTGTGATGGGATAAATTTGAGGTATACAAATTGGATATGGCATGGAGAAATTAGAAAGACTACACTGTCTGCAAATGAGAAGGTTGTGAATGAAGACTTTGGTGATAGAATTTCGGATATGTTTCGTGATATAAGGTCTGAATCCTCTACACAGTTTTCTTCCACCTTTGAAACTTTGTGTAGTGATGCAGAGACACCTTTATACCCGGGGTGCAAAGATGATTACACAAGATTGACAACCGTATTGAAACTGATGAATTTGAAGGCAAGAAATGGTTGGACCGATGCTAGTTTTACGGAATTGCTTGAATTGCTGAGTGATATTCTTCCCAAAGGGAATTCACTTCCGAAACGAATGTATGAGGCAAAAAAGATTTTGTGTCCGATGGGTTTGGAATATGAGAAGATACATGCGTGTCCTAATGACTGCATATTATTCAGAAATGATTATGAAGAGTTGAATAAGTGCCCTAAATGTGGGACTTCAAGATACAAAATGAAGAAAGATGATGGTGATTATAATGAGATGACCAAAGGTTCTCCTTTAAAGGTTCTGTGGTATCTTCCAATAATACCACGATTTAAGCGTCTATTTGCTAATGCCACAGATGCAAAGAACTTGAGATGGCATTTTGATGAGAAAATATGTGATGGAAAGCTTCGTCACCCAGCAGATTCTCCTCAATGGAAAACAATAGATCAAAAATTTCCTCAATTTGGTGGCGAGCCAAGAAACCTTCGGCTAGGGCTTTGTACGGATGGAATTAACCCATATGGTAATCTTAGTAGCACACACAGTGCTTGGCCAGTGCTCCTCGTAATTTACAACTTGCCTCCTTGGTTATGTATGAAAAGAAAGTATATCATGCTATCTTTGATGATCTCAGGGCCAAAACAACCGGGAAACGATATTGATGTGTATTTGGCACCTTTGATTGAGGATCTGAAGAAATTATGGGAGGAAGGTGTTGATGTGTTTGATGCATATAAACAAGAGACCTTCAATTTACGTGCCATGATCTTCACCACGATAAATGACTTTCCAGCATATGGAAATTTGTCTGGATACAGTGTTAAGGGGCATAAAGCATGCCCGATATGTGAAGAAGGCACCCACTATATGCAACTTAAACATGGCAGGAAGACAGTATATCTTGGTCACAGAAGGTTTCTTAGTCGGTATCACCCTTACCGTAGATTGAAAAAGGCATTTAATGGCTCACAAGAATATGAAATGGCTCCAAGACCATTAACTGGAGAAGAAGTTTATCAGCGGGTGGAGGGAATTAATGTGGTCTTCGGTAAGAAGAAGAAGAAGAAGACTGCCAGTGAGAGAAATATATGGAAAAAAGATCTGTCTTTTTGATCTTCCATATTGGCGAAGTCTTGATGTGAGGCATAGTCTAGACGTGATGCATGTGGAGAAGAATGTATGTGAGAGTCTTGTTGGTACACTTTTGCATATAAGTGGAAAGACTAAAGATGGAATCAATACAAGACGAGACTTAGTCGAAATTGGAATAAGAAATGTCCTTCACCCACAAAAAGAGATGGTAAGAGGGCTTATTTACATCCAGCTGCGCACACATTATCAAAAGAAGAGAAAAGAAGTTTCTGTGGTTTTGTCAATACTATTAAGGTGCCACAAGGTTATTCTTCTAATTTAAGCAAACTTGTTTCAATGCAAGATTTGAAGATAACGGGAATGAAGTCTCATGATTGTCATGTGTTGATGCAACAATTACTTCCACTTGCTATTCGAGGCATTATGAAAACCGATGTGAGAAATACTATTACAAGACTTTGTATGTTTTTTAGTGCCATTTGCAGCAAAGTCATTGATCCTGCTGAGTTGGATGAATTAGAAAATGAAGGTTATGTGATCCTCTCTCAATTGGAAATGCATTTTCCTTCATCATTTTTGATATTATGGTCCACTTGATAGCTCATCTTGTGCGAGAGATAAGACTTTGTGGCCCTGTGTGTTTAAGATGGATGTACCCTTTTGAGAGATACATGAAAATCCTAAAAGGGTACTCTAAGAATCCTTATCGGCCTGAGGCATCAATTGTTGAAGATATGTAGCTGAGGAGGCAGTTGAGTTTTGTAACGCATATCTTGACAGGGTAAAGGCAGTTGGTCTTCCTCAATCTCGACATGATCAAGGGAGAAGAAGCAAGGGAACACGGGGTGTCATAGTGAGGTCTATGTCAAGAGAAGTTGTAATGCAGGCACATCTATACATTTTAAACAACACGGATGAAGTTTTGCCGTACTTAAATGCTCACAAGAATATGCTGAGGAACTTGAATCCAAGAAAGAGTGACATGCAACTAGCTAATGAACATAATAAGTCATTTGCAGAGTGGTTCAAGCGAGAAGTGTTAAAAGATGGCAATCCTTCTGAGACAATACAGAGGCTAGCTGCAGGGCCTTCTTTTGAGGTTTTGTGTTGGGGTGGATATGATATAAATGGTTATTCTTTTTACACAAAAACCCAAGACGATAAGAGTACTATGCAGAATAGTGGGGTGATGGTAGTAGCGGAAGCCATGCATTTTGCTAGTTCTAAAGACAGAAACCCAATGTTGGCGGCAATGTCCTATTATGGAATAATAGAAGAGATATGGGAGGTTAGTTATACCAAGTTTAAAGTTCCCGTCTTCAAATGTAAGTGGGTTAATAGTAATGCTGTGCAAGTGGATGAAGAATTTGGATTTGTTTCGGTCGATCTTGAGAGGTTTGGATACGGAGACGAGCCATTTATTTTGGCAAGTCAAGCAAAACAAGTGTTCTTCGTTCCCGATCTAGCAAAAAAGAAATTGTCTATCGTGCTTCAAGGTAAAAGGCAAGGAGTTGGTGGAGATGATGGTGACTTAGAGCTTAATCTTGATGAAACCCCGCCTTTCACAGCTACTCGACCTAAAGCAGTTGAATTAGATTTGGTAGATGATGACTATGCTGTTAGAGATGATCATTGTGAAGGAATTTGGGAGGATAATCGTTGTAAGCCTCAAATGAATTTTTTGATATTTTTTTTGCTAAATATACTTAATAATATAGTGTTTTATATTAACTTGATATTTTTTATTCTTACATTTATTAATTCCTTTTCTTTAAACAGGAAATGGACGGATCCGGTCAACAGGGTTCTGGTGATGACAACTCTTTTACTAGCCGGAGAAAGGGTAGAGGGCCAACCCATATGAGGCATTTAGCTTTACGTGATGAGAGCACACAGCCTACGAGGATTACAGTGGAGTTTGATGATGATCTGAAGCCTATAGGAAAGGATGGGGCTCAATTTACTAGTTATGTGGGTTATCTCGCACGCAGTAAAATTAGCATTGACATTCCTAACTGGAAGAAGGTGGACAAAGATTTGAAGAAAACCTTTGGGAGGATATATTGGTATATTGTGCATTGTTTTCTCTACTTGTTTCAATTATAGTTGTTTATTTACTTTATAACTCTATGCTATTATTGTATTGCATGCAGCTGACATTTGATATTCCTGCCACTAAACAAATGAGAGACCGTCTGTTGAAGCAAATTGCTGAACGGTGGAGGGATTTTAAGTCCATGCTTACAACACAGTATATTAATGGAAAAAGAAAGGGTGTGCATCCTAAGAAACGATACCAGTTTATTAGCGATGAGGCATGGGAGAATTTTGTGAAGCAACGTGAAGACCCCGCATTTCAGGTTTGGTTTCTTCAAACTTAATTTTTAATCAGGTCATATTTTATTTACCTAAACTAATTTTGTCGATTTGGTTTCATTGTCATAGGCATTGAGTCAGAAGAACAAACAAATATCTGAGCAGAATGTATACCCACATACCATGTCTCGTGCAGGGTATGGTGGGTTGGAAAGAAGTATGATGGAGGAACGACTGAAGAATGCACAGATGGCTGCTGCTTCAGATCCTACTGGCTACATGCCATCCATTGAGCGTCCTTCTCGCCAAGAAAAATGGAAGGCGGCGAGGATTAAAAAGGGTCAATACATTACTCCACAGTCTGCTACTGTTGCTGAGAGGATTGTAAGTAATATTTAAGAATTATGCTTCATTGATTGTTTTTTTCAATTATCTTAAATTGAATTTGTTGTTTTAATGATATAGGATACACTTGAGGAGCAACTATCTCAAGGTACATTCATCCCTCAAGGACGGATGGATATCTTGGCCACTGCTATTGGAAAGGCTGACCATCCCGGAAGAGTCCGAGGGGCCCCTAAAGGGATTGGTATTAAAGAATTTTTTGGCTCTGCTTCACGAAGAAGCACCAGATCATCCTCCGCTAACATGGTATCTAAAGAGGAGCTCGACCAACGACTACAAGAAGAAACAGAGAGAGTTCGAGCTGAACTAAGTCAACAACACATGGCAGAGATGCAAAAGATACGTGATGAATTCGATGCCAAGTTTCAACAGACTTTGATGATGATGGGTACGAGCGGATTCCAGATGCCCCGAGTATCTGAACCTTCCCAGGTAATAATCACACATCTTTTTAAATCTTCTAAAGATTCATTTGATCCATTTAAACTTATTTAATGTTTCTTAACTAATTTCATATTATGTTTCAGGGTTCACCTGTGATAAAAAGCGGAAAGGGCAGTAATAATCAGACACAGCCACTGACAGTGTCTGACCCTGACCCTAGCCCTGACCCTGTCGAAGACAATGGGATGCCGTGTTCTCTCTATGTGGATTATGAAAATTCACCTGTTCATGTTGCTAATGGTCGAGCATTCATGGGCACAACGATTCACGGCAACAAAATTCCGAGCAATCAAGCAAGGGTGACAGTGGAGAGGATTGTTCGTGGTCAGGGGGGTACACCAGTGCCTAATCCTACTGATGAGGTTCGACTCTTGGCCCAAGCTAAAGGACATTTCATTTTGTGGCCAAAGAGACTTATTACAAAGCCAATAGTGAAGAAGGCGGCAGCAAAAAGGCCACAACGAGCGCATCATCTGATCCTGTACTCTTGCCTCTTCCTAGTGATGTTGCGCTTATGTATTCCAGTTTGGAGGTTCTTCATTCCGTGGTGCCAAACATGGATAAGCCTGTGACTTTCAAGATGCCGTTGGGGGTTGTGGGTTCAGATATAACATACGACTTCACCATTGACAAGAAGGACCTCGTTCAGTTCCTCAACTTTGAGGAGCTTGATATAGCCTTCATGCAGCTTGCTATTTTGTAAGTTACAATATCATTTTCTTATTACATATTATACTTCATGCATGTCCTAATGTTTTTACTTGAACAACAGGCATTTTAATCAAATCTGTCGAAACGGAGGACTTGAAAGAACATATGGCTTTATGTGTCCTCAAAGGGTGCAGAAAGAATTTAATACTGTGGAAGCAAGGTCAATCTACATTATGACCGCAATGAGTCAGACCAAAAAGCTAATATATTTTGCACCTTACGTGGAAGGGTAAGTGTATTATTGTATTTGAGATATACAAGTTGTATGTGTCGGGTTATAATTAACATGGTTTGCCTTTTGCAGTTATCATTGGACTCTAATTGTTTGTGCCCCTTTTGACAACAAAGTTTACTGGTTCGATTCACTCTGTGGAAGTCCATCCGAAGAAACCAAAGATGTCATCGACACGTTAGTTTTTATTTATATATTTATTACTTGTGAAGTTTATACAAGCATGCTCTAATATCATTTTCTCTTATAATGTTGATAGGGCTTTTCATAGTTTTAATGTCGTGGCGATTAAACAAAATAGACAAGCACCAACATGGATTCTTCCACAGGTATATGTTGTTTTGAACTAACTTTTAAACATTTTTTGATGAATTAAAGTTAATGTTTATAATCAATAATGTCTAATATTCAATTTTATATCTTATTTTTTTAGTACCGTTGTCAACAAGGACATGTTGAGTGTGGATATTATGTCATCCGCTACATGAATGACATAATTGAGACAGGAACGACTGAGAAATTAGACGAGGTAAAGATGAGTTACGTTGCATGACGTTCTTCAATTTTTTCACATTTTTGACTAAGTTTACTATGTTATTTTTGATTAACAGATATTTCAAAATACTGCGCCATATCTCATGGATGACATCAACTTGATGAGGGACACTTTGTCAACAACATTGGTAGAAAAAATTGAAATTTAGCTTTCAAATAGATAGATAGGTTATTTGTCAAAAAATTCATTGTTAGATGCTTTGTCTCGGTTCCCTCTTATATTGTTCATGATTTCCATTGTACAAAGAAGTAGTTACTTCTATTTCAGAATTGTTGGACCTAGCCAATACGTGTTCCTTGGTAACCACTTAGTTCTATTATATTGGCCGGTTCCCCTATTTTCGAATTGTGTAAAAAAAATTTCATTGCTGTATATTAACTAGCTAATTGATCTTGTTCTGCGTGATCTGCACTGCCTACATTTGTTTGGAGCTGTAAACTGCAGGGTGGTAAACACGAAAATTTCGCAGAATTTAAAAAAAAAAAATTTTAACGGCGGTTATACATATAACCGCCGTTAAAAACCCTTTTCCACGGCGGTTTTATATTTAACCGCTGTGGAAAGTGGACTTTCCACGGCGGTCAACTATAAAACCGCCGTGGAAAGTGGACCGCCGTGTTTTCCTTACCTTTCAACGTCGCCTTTAACAACTACGCCTTCAAAACCGCCGTTAAAAGCCACTTTTAACCGCCGTTAAAAGCCTTTTTTCTGGTAGTGCAATCTGCAAGTTGAACCCCTGACTCAATGAGGCAACCAAGATCGATAGCCACATTAGGTCCCAGCATGCAATTTTTGCTAATTTTGACAGTGTCATCTATGATGAGGTTCCCAAAAATTTGGGCATTCCCCAAAGTTTGGGTGTTACCTAGGATATAAGGACCAATAGCAAACTTAGAAGGGGAATTCTTCTCTTTGAGTCCAAATAGAGTACTAGACTAGTAATAGTCCCATGGCTGTTCAATGTGCATCCAAAAGCCAAGAAGGAACATTGTAAATAGCTTCCCTCTACGAAAATCTTTGGAAACACATCTTCTCGATGGATTTAATCCCTATTTTAATACGATCCATATCTGAGGGGTTCAGTAAGTAAATTCGAGCATTGGTAGGCTTTTCCGCAAATTTCTCAACCTTCCTTGTGGTCTCCATCACAACCACAGTGTGACAACTGCTCTTCCAAAAACCTATTTAGATTAAATCAAATAATTTATTTGAAAAATTAATCATGATAGAAAAGAAAAAATCATAAAATTATAAAACCACATCAGGGTTAAAAAAAAAATTATATCACGAGCAATATCAATAATTAACTTAGGTCTTGGACTTGCAAAGTCCAGAAATACCTTTCAATTATTAGCCCAAACAAAACTCATACTTTCAAACATACGAACTGATAAATCATTTTAAAAAAACTATAGAGTCTATTAATAAAAAATCAACACTTTTAAAGAGTGTCACATGCAAAATCTTTAAGGCCTTTGGGCTTTTAACGACCCTCCCATCAAATAACAGCAATCAAAAGTATTAGTTTACCATATCAAAGTAGATGAGCCCTATATAGCAATATATAATAAATTAGCACATAAAACAAAAAGAAAGCTATACAAGCTATAATAGCACACTAAGTCTCCAAGCCTTTCCTGATGGATCATCACCTGATGATAGTAGAAACCATAAGGTGAGATAAAAGTCTCAATAACCAACTTTCCAACTCATCATACATAGTAATATGTGCTCGTGAGTGTCAATGCGACACTTATTAATTCTTAAAAATATAGATATATCAATAAAAATACAAAACATGTATACTAAAAAATTTCAATAATCCAAACCCTTACTATAGAGAATCAATTTGATATATAAGCGTATCCCTCACTCTAGGGGATGAATAAGAAGCCACAAATGCATATCCCTCACTGCGGGAGACAAAAGAAGCCAACCAATGTACACAAAGGACAGCCTTACCACGTGATAGAACTGGACTCAACTCAAAATCCAAATGATAACTAATCATTCACATATAACGAGAATGTCTCAATCTTTATTCAATATAATGCATAAAATATAAATCATATATTTTTTCAAACTTCTCAATCACAATTCCAAAAATCCCATAATACAATTTTTCATAGCCCACAAGTTATAACATATCCATTCCAGTTTCAAAATACACATCATTATTCTAAAATAACAAAATACTAACAAGCAACATATTAGCATATATAACAAGTTACCTCTCGTCAAAGCAATAAAAAAGATTACCATAAGGTCAATCTTGTTCTCAACTGATAATTAATCTACACAATTAATATAATCACATATTAATATAAGCTAATTAATTAAGCTTCTATATTTTAGTTAAATTTCTAATTTAATTTAATTAATTGTATAAATTCTTAATTTATAAGTTAAGCTTTAAGCTTCAAAAATTCTCTAATAATATATCCTCAGTATTTTCAAAATTCTAAACCGATTGAAATCTCAATTATATGGCAAACAATCTAAATAAATTATTTAAATTAATTTTATTGATAAATATGATACATATATATATATCATAAATGACAGATTTTTTTAACAAAAAAATTAATTAAATATTAAAAACTAACAAATAGACAAATTTAAACCTATTAAAATTAGCAACTCATTTGCCTGTAGATTTCTGTGGTAATCTATTGTCAAAACTTAATACTTAACCCATACATAAATCTTAAAGTTTTTTCAAATCAATATAGTAATACTGTTATTAGAAAGCTTAAGATATATAGAAAATATTTATAAAAAAATTTTGATGGAAAAAAATAATTTTATATACCTAAATTATCCCAAAGCTTGCTCTCTCATTCAGAAATGGCAAACAGTCCTCCTCTCCCTGCTCCTCTTTTTTTCTCTTCTCTCCTCTCTCTCGCTCTCCCTTCTTTCTTTGCCTCTCGCTCTTTTTTTATCTGTAACCTTCAACTGTCCCCCTCATTTTTTTTTCCTTCTTCCATGAACTCCTCCTTTCCATCCATCCCCATTTTCTTCCACCTTTTCCACTGAATTAGGTGGAAAAGGTGTTTTTACCCCCTACTTTTTAATAAAGTAATATTATTTTATAATAATAAAATTTATTATTTTATATTATTTATTTTTTTAAATTTTGTTAACTAATATAATATTTAGGATGTTACACACAGCATGCTTCGATGGCTCATTGACCTGCACAAGTAGATGGAAAAATGACATGGAATGCTTAAACTATCATTAAAAGTCTTGCATGGTGGGCAAACATTGTCACCTTTGTAACCATTATCGATGCCTCTCGTCCGTGGGATCTATGAAATTCAATCATCTTCTTAAGCAGGGACTCACTAACAACATCACCGTTGAAAACAAAAAACGGCTCTCAGAGCTATCTCTATCAGCTTATCCTTGGTAAGATCTAGAAGTTCTGCTGCACCCAGTGGGTGAGCTTCTTGAGAACATGTCATCTTGATGCCTAGCTTTCCCCAAATTCCTTAAAGAACTTCAGCATCTGCCATAGAGAGCAACTTCAGCCACATATAACTCTTAATTATTGACTAAATATTGCAGTGAGGATATGTTGATCTTACCTTTGGTTGGCAATTGATGCCTACTGCCACTTCCTTAACTCCAATAGACTCGAGCCTCTATTTGAAAAATAAGTAAAATCAAATGAGAATAAGTTGGAAGATCTTTTCTCCCATTCACAGATAAAAAAGTTGTGAATATATACCAAACATATGGGACTTTAGAGAGGCCAACATTACCACATCAAGTGAGGAGGCTTCAGAAAGCCAGCTGGTGCAGGATCATGGGTTTGTTGGCAAAATCTACAAGACCCTCGGGACTGTAGGTGTCAGTGGCATCAATCTTGTTGTAAAGCCTCCAGCTAGAATCGGTGCCTTCATTGTGACTTGCTATTCTTTAAATTATAGATCAATAAAGAACCATTTCAGTACGAGTGATGATGAGCAGACTGATTCCACTCTGTCCTCTAAATACTAGCGGATGGAAAAGCAAGAAGCATTGCTACGGAACTTAAACATGAGCTGACCAATGTTGTGATGAGCATGACAGATGCAGCTAAAGATGAAAATCTAAATCCGGAAGAACATTCAGAGGACGGTTCTTCCAATCAATGCTAAATCCAAACAAAATGGACAAGTTCTTTTGATCTAACTAAAACAACACTTCTTCAAGAAATGATAAATATAAATAATATATATATATATATAAACTAAACAAAAGAATCCAGTCAGGTGAGATGAATTCATAAGAACAAGCAATGATGACATTGCAATCGCATGAAACTGATTCTTTCTTTTCGCCTGACTAAAGAGAACCGTATTAAAGTAAACAAAATACTGCTGCTTCGTTGATATTGCTCTCTGGTTTTCTCCAGATCAAATACACAAGGGAGAACGACTGTTGAAAATCCTTATAGTAGCTAGTTTAAAAGGTTCTCTGTTCTCCGTATTACCATGTGAATGAAAAAAGATTACCCCAACGAAATCACAAAGATTTGTAGCAGTCGCACCAAATCCAGGGAGGAAAAAGTTACATTACGCAGCGCACAAGCAATCAGGAACAAAAAACGAAAAATGAGGAAAGAGAGGGGAAGAAGCAGAGGTCTCAATAAGGTACCAAGCTACCGTTGCTAAGATATTGAAAATAAGAGATAGGGATTATAATTGAGATTAAGAAATACTACCTCCGGTCCTAATATAAGATCCTTTTTTTACTTTATTGTGGTCCTAAATATAAGACCCAAAATCCACTTTGTTTCTCATATTTATACATTTTTTTTCAAAGTAGCCCTTCTAACAATGATAGTTCTAATCTATACATTTGATTAGCAAGGATATTTTAGGAAAGACAACACATATTTAGGACAAATAACTAACTCAACTTACCTCCGTAATTTCCTCAAATTAGTTAACTGGCTCTTATAATTAGAACCGGAAGTAGTAGTGTTTAAGACGAAAGATTGATATAGATTAGATAAATTCATATATGGGATTGGGGAATATTATGGGGGAGAAGTGATATTTCCTAATCCTACTTCTATAGGTTTATCTAATCTATATAATAAGTAATTACTCGTGCTAAAAAATTTTTTAATAATTTTTTTTAATTACAGTTTTAGTCTCTATCTTTCATTTTCATTGTTTCGTATGATACGGGGCCCAACGTTTCAGATATTTATTACGTTCCGTGAATCTAGCCTGCGCGAAATAGAACGCATCTGAGTGGAGGTTTATGTGGTCATTAGAGCAGAGTCTTGTCTTGCTAAAAACAATATATTTTGGGTCAACTGTTGGGCCAAAAAAAAAAATTGGTCAACTGATGCGTTGCGAGCTTTGGGTGGGTAAGCTGTTTTTTTTTTTTTTTCCCATCGGGATTTTCTTTTTTGACTAGAATTCCATCGTGATTTTAAAATGCAGTATTAAAGAATTGACGCGAGTTTTTGTTTTTTTTTGGGTAGAAAATTGACGCGAGTTAAGGAACTTGATTTGCTGACGGCTTAGCTAAAAGTGCGCTGGGTAACGCCTTGGGCCTGACGATCTATAATGCTCACACTCCAAGGGAAGTCATGGCTGCAGATACTGGAGAGTAGTTTTGTTTTTCTCTTTCCATTGTTATCAAACAAAAAAAAAAAAAGAAAAGAAAAGAAGAAGAAGAATTGACGCGTTGTTGTCTCATTATTTATTTTTTTTATTTTTCTGTTATTCCCATTATCAATACATTATTGATGGAAAATAGACAATTTTTCTGTTGTTATAGTTGACTAATTTAAAAAAATTAAAGAAGCTAAAAAATTACTTAGTTATAATATGTATTTGATAATTTCTCTAAAATACTACGTACTCATTTCATTCCTTATTATAAGATCTAATTTTTTGAATAGGTTTGTCCCTTTTTATAAGATTCCTTTTGAGCTTGTCTGAACATTCAGCGCATTATTACCCATTTTACTCCTAGTTTAATGTATTTAATACATTCTCTTCTTCATTTATCTCACTATTACTCTTTCACATCTACCTAATTATATATAAGGGTAATTTGGAAAAAAATTATATTTGTTACATATTAATTGTTTTAACTAATTTTAACTGTTTTTTAAAACCGCGCAATTTAGTTAAAAGAATCTTATAATAAAAGAAGTAGTACATTATTGTATCATATAAACAATTTATAAGTTAAGTAAATTAGTTTAGAGAAAAACATACATATAATATTTCAAGTGTTATTTAACTTCCTTAGTATTTCTAAATTAATCAATTAGGTCTGGATTAAAAGTAATAATTAATTTATAATTTATATATAATCTAAATGGGTATTCTAGGGAGGCTTTGTCAGATTTGATATAACATTATCTAATTTTTAAGCGACTGGTATTTCAGATTAAACTCTAGAAGCAACAAGGATTCAAGGAAACTTGGTTCATTAATGTACCCTACCCACTACATACCCAACAATCAGTTTGATTTACTTGTTTTATTGATTCTATCATTGTTGCTCTTTTGTAATGACATAAACAAGGGCAGAAAAAACTCTCAATGCTATGAAAATTATTCTTTTCACATCTTTAAAAAGTTGAGTATAAAATTCTAGAAATTCAGTTTCCAGAAGAATACGTCTTCGTCTTTTTTGGTCCCCACATACATCACTTAAATTTAGATTGAAACAATATAATGAATACATTTGGGAAAAAGAAAATTATAATCCAGTGCTAAGAACGGCTTTTTCTATTTGATAAAAAAGACTATGCTATGCGAATTCAATTTTCTTTTAAAAAAAAAAAGAAGAGAAAAAGTAGTCAATATTCTTGGGGCGGGGGGATATATAAGTCTCCTTAATGGACAAAAATGATGGATTCCTACCAAATACCTTACAATTTAGAAGTGTGAAAGTTTCCTTGCTAGTGGGAAACTGCAAATTCAATTCCAATTATAATTTTAAAAAATAAGACGGATTCCTTGGAAGGGAAGAAAAGGAAAAGGCACAAATTTTCAAAGAGAAGTTTACTTTTCTTTTTGGCCAACGTGAATCCTTCTAGCGAGTGAATTATGAGTCTGATTTTTGGTAAGATTTGGTCCTAAACGTATAAGTAATTAGAAAGCTAATTTGGCTCTAAACATATGACTTAATTAGGGAACTTGATTTTTACTAAGTTTTGGTTCTAAACTAATATATAATATAATATTACACATGAATATCTTAATGAGATCAAACTATATTTGATAGAATTAAATAATTTATTTAGATTTTTAAATATATTTAAATTAATTAAGTAGTTCTTATATTAAGAATTAAAAGAGCATAGGGAAAGTTACTCTTAGATCCGAAACAAGAGAATTATTACTAGAGAGTGCCTTTAAATCTTGCCTTTGGGACCTTAGTGTGAGAGATTATAATTACATAACTACTTATCGGTCCTTAATATAATACCTATTTAATTAATTTGATTAGATTAAAGAAGTTAGATAAGTTAGTTAATTATAAAAAATATGACATTTTTTCTTAAACATCATAATCATCTCTTAATATCCTCCTTACCTCTTCCATTTGATTATGATTGAGGGATTATCCATATGGATAATTTAAAAAATTAATAAATATAAAAAATATGTCTTATATTTTAGATCAAAATCAACTCAACAATTGATTATTTTGTCCTTATTAATTTACAAGGTAAAACTAAAGAATGGAAAGCAGGCTCCACGACCGGTGACTGAAATCCAGTGATTAATTGTGACTCTTGCTCTACATGGAGACGAGAGGGCTGTTCAAGGGATCTACTCCTATGGCGAAAGATGCGGAAGGGTCGAATCAAAGGAAGAAGTAGAAGCCTCAAGTTTTTCTTATTATGAAAACTTTGTGTTATTGCTGTTGCAGTTATTTATTACTTCTTCCAATTC